>NW_021562748.1:0-318 GCF_001605985.2 Dendrobium catenatum
CTGCCCACACTAGAAGAGTGTGAAAGGACGAAGGGTTGTTTGCCCATACTAGGAGATTGTGAAAGGACGAAGGGTTCTCTGCCCATACTAGGAGAGTGTAAAAGGACGACGGTTCTATGCCAACATTGAGGATAGTGTAAAAGGATGACTGTTCTCTGCCTAATTAGGTATTGGTGGAAAGAGTGTTTTTAAAGGCTTCTCCACCTTGCTGTGGGCGCAAAAGGAGAGACACTATTGGTATTAGTATAATACTCAGAGGGTGCCTTTGGGGAGTGGATGTAGGTCTGGTTTAGATCGAACCACTATAAATCTTGTGTA
>NW_021562749.1:0-237 GCF_001605985.2 Dendrobium catenatum
AAAATTTAAGAACAAGGAAAAATCATCATAAAGAAAATAAAAATAAAAAAACGACTAGAATAACAAAAAAACTATCACAAAAACAAAACATAACAATAATCAAAATCCAATTCAAGAATTTGTTAAGCAGCAAGTTTAAGCAGTTATGAGCTGTGAGCCTCCGTTTGTCCAAGTATCCTATGCACTCACGAGGTTTTTGGTGAGAGCAATCCTGCAAGAATCAATAACTGTCAGACT
>NW_021562750.1:0-215 GCF_001605985.2 Dendrobium catenatum
TAGTGTTTTAATTTCAACTTTTGAAATTTTGGACCCAATGCTAACTCAAATATCAAGCTATAAGAAAAATATAACTGCAACATTCGAATTAGCACACAGGGATTTTCTTTACAAAAAGGTCATTATAAAGGAGCTCCTCGTTAGTTTTCTAACGGGGTCCAAAATAAGACCTCTAAATTTTTTTTAGATACCGGCCAAATTATCCAAGAATGAAA
>NW_021562751.1:0-257 GCF_001605985.2 Dendrobium catenatum
TTCAAAATCCAATTTCCAATTCAAATCTTGATCATGCATTTGATCAAGCTTCAACCATATCTTATTATTTATGATCATCCAAATGATCATAAATGATTTGGATAACTCAAACTTAATCAATCAAATCCAGAATCCAACTCAAACCAAGAAATTCAAACCAAAATTGAAGGGTAAAAGGCTAAGTCTTGTAAGCCTTTTCCATAGAAATTTCAAACACTTCAAAACTCAATCAAACGACCTTTGATTTAGAGTATATC
>NW_021562752.1:0-307 GCF_001605985.2 Dendrobium catenatum
TGCAGATTTGTCAATGAATCAAAATATAATAATTAGAAATAGTAAAAAACACAGAAAATAGTCAAATACTATATAAAATCAGGTTTTTAAATTTCATTTAATTTATTATTATTCTCCTAAATCATTAAAAGTTAATTTCTTTTTATAGAAGGCCATGCTATTTCAAAAAAAGTAAGGATAAATTTTCAAAATAATTTTATTTTGAAAATTTATCCTTACTTTTTTTGAAATAGCTTGGCGTTCTATAAAGAGAAATTAACTTTTAATGAAAAAATCCAATCAAATCATTTAATACAAATCAGATCAA
>NW_021562753.1:0-257 GCF_001605985.2 Dendrobium catenatum
TGGTAGTATCAAATTATATATGTTTTAAATTACTCAGTGATACGGCATCACAAAAATTATCTTGATCGGGCACGAATCTCAAGGCAAAAGTTAGTTGGAAACTTCAAAAATTAATTTTGGGCTCACCCGAACTCCGATTTCAGCGAGCTTACAGTCAAACTGAGCGTCTCGGAAATACGAACCCAACGAGACCAAGATCAACCCAATCCGAGCCCAAATTAGTCCGAATCAAGGGCTCAAAGCGCTGTTGGAAGGTT
>NW_021562754.1:0-259 GCF_001605985.2 Dendrobium catenatum
CCCTCTTCCTCTCTCTCTCTCTTTCTCTCTCTTGCTCTCTTTATCTTGTTATCACTCACTGTCTCTCTCTCTCCCCCTCTCCCTCTCTTTCTCACTCTCCCTCTATCTTGTTTTCTCCCTAGCTCTCTCTTGCTCTCTCCCTTGCTCTTTATCTCCCTTCCTCTCTCTTGCTCTCTTTTATTTCTCTTGCTCTCTCTTGTTATCTTTCTTTCTCTCTCTCCCTCTCTCCATCTATCTCTCTCTCTCTTTGACTCTCTTG
>NW_021562755.1:0-1036 GCF_001605985.2 Dendrobium catenatum
TCTTGAGTCTATTGTATTTGGTGTGGCTCCTGATGCCTTGTAACTTGAAAGATTTTCTTATTGTTCCCTAGAGTTTACTATTTTTGGTAACATCATCTGGGATGATATTTATATCGGCCTGGACGATCTGTTTAATAGCAGAAACCCTAATTAGGGCATCCTCATTAAAGCAACCGTCATTATGCAAAATACATTGTCCTGCACGATTTTGTATTGGCCAGGACGATATGCTCAAAACAGAAAGAATCTGCCGCCAGATCTATTTAGGAATTACTTATTTTTGGACATCGTCCAAGTGGATCATCCAGGACTATAAAATATCATCTAGCATGATCCAAGACAATTTTTCCAAAATTTCTCTGGAATTTAAGGAAAGCAATTATGACTTTATTGCATGATCAAATCGTCCTGGCCAATATCCTGGATCATTGGACATCGGAAAGCTCTTTTTCAGGGCGATGTTCAGGACAATATTTCACAATTTATACTGATCGTCCAGGACGATATATTATCATCCTGGACGATAAGAACAAATTTCTTCTGATCGTCTCAAATCGTCCCGGCTGATTGGGCTTAAATTACACTGATCGTATAGGATGATATTAGTATTGTCCTGGACAATAATGTCGACAACTTGCATTATTGAGCTCATTTTTAGATCTTCTATTTAAGCTAGGACATGACACTTTGTAAGTGTCTTTGGCAGCTATTGTAGCTTCGTTCTTTTGGAGGAAACTTGAAGAAAAAGCTTGAAAGGGATTTAGGAAAGGGTGGAGTTTGAGAGAGGGAGAAGATCCTATGAGGGGTCACTCAAGGGAGTGTGGAGGGGATTCCACATGGTTGCTCCGGCAAACTCTAACCTGAATACCATCGGATTCAAGGCTTGTCTCAAGGGAAGTTCACCAAAGAAGAAGATCTCTTTGGTGTCAAAGGACCCGACAACTCCGTCGCACAGGGGAAGGTGGAAGTGATTTTGTAAGGGCTTCTCCGCCTAGCTGTGTGGGCTAAAGGAGAGGCACTTAGTTTAGTGCAATAC
>NW_021562756.1:0-209 GCF_001605985.2 Dendrobium catenatum
CTATTGGGGTATGAGTTTGAGATCCAGTATAAGCCCGGGGCTCAAAACAAGGTGGCAGATGCTCTATCCCGTGTGGAGTGCTCACAGCTGATGGCACTATCTGTTCCCCAATTGGTTGATTGGGGTGAATTGGTGAAGGAAAATCAACATACGGAGGAGTTAGAGAGAATCCGAGCGGCTATCCAGAAGGGAGGAGGGTTCAAAGGGTA
>NW_021562757.1:0-3233 GCF_001605985.2 Dendrobium catenatum
CCGTACCCCTAGTTGAAGAAAGAAGAAATGAAAAGAAATCAATTCAAGAAGAACAGTGGGAGACTGCGGTCTCTAAGAAGACTGTGAAAATGTTGAAGCAACTTGAAGGAGTTTCAGGTGTAAAGTGGAAGTCTCCTATTGAGCCAATGATAGATTTGAAGGCACTGCCAGTGGTACGACCTTCTACTTCTAAGCAGTTTTCCAACCAAGTTGGTTCTTCAAAGACTGGAAAGAAGAAGTTATCCAAGAAGAAGACCAAGTAAGTTGAAGAAGCCCAAAGAGAGCATCGGACCGCAAACTCAGAGGTTTATTGACAGTTTGGAAAATGAATATTATCAGACTGCTGAGGCGACCTATCAAGCTCGCTGACTGTAATATGCGGAGCTTAAAATCGAAATGAGGCTGAAGAAGGAGATGAAAATTCTCTTCCAAAGAAGTATGTCGGGTCACTCAAAAAGTTGGCGCGAGTACCTCAGTAAAAGAAGAATACACGCAGTACTCTGAAATAATGGTATGATCTCGAGATGGCAATTCAGTTCGGAGGAGGACTATATGTTCCAGAAGAAGACGAAATCAGACGTCCTAGCCCATAGCGTCTGGATGGGACATGTAAAACCCGACAGTGGTATTACTGAATCAACAGATGAGTCCCTAGATGCAACACATGGCTGCATCTGAAGAAATACTCCATTAAAATGACTCTGAACCGGCAGGAAGAATTGCTCAAAGTGCCCAGTAAGAAGCGGAACAAATACTACCGCCTCACCGAAGAAAGGCGTCTCCAACAACAGACAGGAGAAAGAGATAGTTAAATCAACGATGATATTTAATTCTGAAGATCCAAGAAAAAGAAACTCCAGCCAATGGGATAGATATAATATCTTTATCACATATTAAGAAAAAATAAATCCAGCAACAACTCAGTAGTACGACGCGTGATAATGTTCTACAAGACCTCGGGGAACTCCCTTCAGGACTCTCAAAGGAGATCCCGAAAGAATGAGCATATTTTGCTGAACGTAGTTGACTGAGTACTAGCCAAGCCGATGAAAATTGAGCCATCATTACCTTCCGAAGAAACATGATGCTACGGAACTGCAAGACCATAATCGATCCTCTGACATTACTGCAGAGAGCGATAGCTGATCATCAGTCGAATCACTGATCGCATCCCGGGATCCTCCATTTAAATCTGATATCTTTGAAACACTGAGATCCCTCTACCTTATGTGGAACATCTCGGGCCAGATAAGTTAATGTGATGGTTCAATGAGAAAGGCAAGAAGGACCCTTGGGTCATTTATGCTGCCCTTATTTGAGAGCCTCCACACAGAAGCTAAATTCCATGTGATTGTCATGCGGATTACTTCATTCAAGCGCTACTAGGTCTCCTTGTGCAATAACTATGGCATTGTCCGTCAACAACACCAGGTGTATGAAATATCTCAAAGAGGAGAAGAATTCAGGATCTCTGGTGATATTCAGGCCTTCACAGTTCATGAAGGCAACAGTTATGAAGATGCACGGTACTTCAAGCAAGAAGCAAAAGTCTTCGAGCTCTCTCGAAAGCTTAAGCATCAAATTCAAAGACTGCAAAGCGACCTGAAAAGAGAAGTGAGAAAAAAGCACATCTGGTGGAGATGAAGCAGCGAACCGACTCTCCCCAAAGCACCGACCATCAAAAGAAAAGAATTACGTAACACTCATCTGCGGGAGTGAACGAATTGTGAAGATGATGATACTCCTAGCCAAAATCTTAGAAAGTATGCCAGTCCACGATGAATGGAGCAGACAAGGACTTCGAATTTTCAAAAAAGATGATTAATGACTACGACTCTATTTATATGAACACGGTGTAAAATGTGTTTCTCTAGAACGAATTGACAGCCTATCAATTTCATATAGTGTTGCTCTCGTAGTCTCACGTGTTCCCCTTACAACACTTCAAGGAACTTATTCCGCGCAGGCCGCCTAAGTTGAAAAGAACTCGGCCACTCTCTATTCTGCCTCCCCGGTAAAAAATAGGGACGGTGGCCAAAGAATGTTATTTCCACAGGAGTTCCTGAGGAGGAGAATCATGTACTGGGATGCTATGATTCATCGACTCACGAAAGAATTACTTCCTACGAGGCTACCAAATTCATACAAAAAATATTCAAGAATGCTACGAAAGCAGTCAATATTCCCTACCAAACGACAACTCGTAAAGTCTGGCCTCTGTGTATATGAGAGAAATCCACGTGTCCACTACGATGGAAGGATACAGAGCATATAAAGGTATCGGATTCATCAGCGAAAATCCTCCGGGAAAGAAGATTTGTCGGCCATTAACATGCATGGAAAGTCAAATCCGAAGATGATGTTGCTGAAGAGACATACGAGGCTGATGATTGTGAATGAACAGCCCGTAGAAGCTGAACCATGCCACAGAAGAGCTGAAGATGGGACAGCAGCCACTATGGATGAACTAAGAGAAGTCACTTGGGAACTGAGAAGGATCCTCGTCCCAACCTTATTCAGTTCAGTGCCTACCGAGAACAAATAGAGAAATAAAAGCATTTCTCTGTGAATTCAGGACCTGCTTTCTGGACATTATGTTGAGATCCTGGCTTCCCCTGACGTAAGCAGTTCACAGAATTAGCATCAAACCGCGAGTGACACCCGTCAAACAAGCTCCAAGGAATAATGAGATTGGAGATTGAAGAACAGGGACGCAGAAACGCAAGAAAGCTTAATAGATGCAGGCTTCACCGAGAAGAAAAATACTGCCTGAACTTGATGCTAATATCCGTTCCCAGTTGAGAAGAAGAACGGACAAATTCGTGTCTGTATTGACTTCAGGAGACCTCAATAAGGCCGTGCCCAAAAGGACGAATTTTCCACCTCCATGTAATCCGAACTCCTAGTTGACAAGACTACCAACTACGACGATGTTCTCCTTCATGGATGGTCGTCAGGAATACAATCAAATCAATCGATGGCGCCGAAACGAAAATGTCATACATCGTTTAGGACTCCCATCAGGATTTTCTGCTACCACGGTCATTGCCCTTTGGCCTGAAAGGAACGCTGGTGCCACCTACCAAGCGGGCGATCATGGGATCTCATATATTTTGATGATTGATACATCAAAGTCGAGTGTAGTAGATGACCTTGTGTTAAAGTCTGAGGCCGAGGACGGGATCACTGTAAAAAAGCTGCAGAATGTTAGTTTGAGGAGGAATCAGGAAAAT
>NW_021562758.1:0-409 GCF_001605985.2 Dendrobium catenatum
GAGAGAGCTACTAGTCTTATGCCCTAATTAACATTAACCTCGTCATATGGAACTTTTATTCTATCCAGTGAACGTATGCAGAGGAAGGTTCGGTTTTAGGCAAAAAAGCGCCTGTACCGAGTTTTTTGACCTTTATAGGCACTTTTTTGCCTAAAACTGAACCTTCCTCTGCGTACGTTTACTGGATAGAATAAAAATTCCGTCATATGAGATTAAGCTTCCTCCCCAATATCATGCTTGAACACCATATTGACCTTTATAGTGGGTTATTATTTATAGAGAAGATTACTCTAGTAATGTGGGGAAGCTTTAGATAGCTTAGACTGTGTCAATGATAAGACATGAACCTAAAATTAATGATATTAAGTTCCGACTGAGGAAGATCAGAGAATTGGGGAAGCCATAGGCA
>NW_021562759.1:0-1429 GCF_001605985.2 Dendrobium catenatum
AGCTTTCAAAATATTACTTTTTAAAGTTGTCATTCTACGTGTCTCCCCACTAAATGGGTCTAAGAATGAATACAACTTAACTAATGGGCATCTCATCTTAAAGCAGCACTGATTTTTGGACCTTTAAGATTTTTCTTGTACAAATATATGCCTACAGACTAGATCAAAGCATGTTTTCATATAAGGTCTTCGAATAATCTACATTTGTAACAAACTTGTGGCATATAATTCATATGCTCTAACTTGAGAGGTTGTACTTGAATTATAAATAGTAGATGCAGTTATACTTGCATTTTACTATTTTATTGTGGACTATATTGAATAATGTTTTCAACTTTTATTAGGTGGTAGTTGAGGTTCATCTTTAAATAAACCTCCAGTGTTGATCAAAATGAGAAACAATATAGCTTATCCCTCTCTCCCGTTTATCTTTTCTTTCATCAACGAGGTCAAGCTCAACCCAACCTTAATAATTTCTACCTGGCATTTGGTTTAGAGGTGGTACATTGAGTTATTTCAGATTACACCATATGAGATTTTGATTTGACCCTCGACTCTTACAATCTCTCAATTCATGTACCTACCAAAGCCATATTCATTAAGGGACATGATTATTAAAATACATAAATTGTAATTAATAATTTCTCAGCATCATTTTCAATATATAACGTTCGAACTCCTATTTACTTTATCTTCTTCTGATCATTTATGAAATATAACTAATTACAAAATTGATGCAGGGGTCGCAAGAAAAATATTATTTTCTCAAGTTCAATAATCTTTTGCTCCTCTAGATAAGAATGTAAAATGCATCATATCACTTTCTCAAGTTAATAATCATTTGTGAATGCTGTTATATATATATGAATGCTATTTCTTGTTTATATTTCATTTTATCTTTTATACTTTATAGAAGAAGTTGTGTTAATTACTACTATGTCTCGAACTCTGTTTTTTATAAAGAATGACTTCTTCTACTTTTTGAGTGTGAATGCTGTTATACACGAATGATATTTTCTTGTTTATATTTCATTTCATCTTTTATAGAAAGCTGTGTTAATTGCTACTATGTCTCGAGCTCTGTCTTTAGTTTGAAGGACCAATGAATGAGGGGAATAAGGGAATAACATCTTAGATACCTTCACAAGCAGATCAAGTCAAATTAGACAATATGCAAGTAAGAAAGCTTCCATCTTTTTATTATGATGACAAACACATAAATTATTTACATAGTCATTAGTTATCAGAATTTTCATAGAAAAGAATATATGTGCACATAGGAAATATTTTAGACTTCAACATTGCCAACACTGCAATTGATCAATACCACATATATAAGGCAAATAATGCAACCATTCTACATGTTGTCCAATGGATCACAATCACTACATTATAGAAGGATTAAAACTCAAAATTATGTAGATTGATG
>NW_021562760.1:0-5466 GCF_001605985.2 Dendrobium catenatum
CGCCCACTTCTCCTTCTTTACATGTTTATACTCAAGAACCTAAAGTGTGTTCTTCTAAGACGCCTTTGATTGTCCATCCACTGCAAATTATTTTTTGGCTTCAAGTATAGATAGAGCAAGGGAAACATTTCTATAATAATCAAGCAATTGTCTACATTGCAAGCAATTTTATCTCTCATAAAAGAATCAAACATATTGAAACATATTGAAATAGATTACAGCTTAATCAAAGATATGGTATTGTCAAAAAAGATCGTAATCCACACATCAAGGGAAGAATAATTGGCTAATATATTTATCAAAATTCTAGAATCTCTTTACTTTAAAAGTGATATCTTTATTTAATGAGATCTAAAACAATTTTATCATTTTTTCAAAACCTACTTTCTATTTGATGGCTTTATTTGAGACAACTTTCATACAGCTTTATAAAATAATTTTTTAGTACAAAAATTTTTGTACTAAAAAGTTTTTTTAGGCTTCATTTGGGTTGATTTTCTTACTGCTTCTTAAAACAGCTTTTTAGTACAAATATTTGAATTTTTAAAAAATTGCTTTACGAAGCATAAAGAAAGTTGTCTCAAACGAAGCCTTAAAAGCAATTAAAAAAACGGTCTCAAATGAAGCTTATAGCAATCAAATGAGCCCTAAGATGTATTCCATAGAACTAATTTGTGCTAAGTTTGCCTGCATACTTTCTTACTCTACAGTGGCAGAGGTCATCTTTGCGATAACATCAAGCACCAAAGATGCATGTGGGAAACCTCCGACCGAGCGGCTCTTCCTCGACAAGTATGGGAGGATATGCCTATCGCTTGATGAAATTGTTTGGCAGGTAAAAGCACATTAACATTACAACTTTCACTATCAGAGTAAAAAACATTATTATTTTACAAAGGATTTTAATCTGTCCAATCATAGTGATGAAGTATTCAATAACCGTAAAAAAATAATATAAAATAATAATAATAATAATAAATGTTCAATAAAAGTCATTCTATTGATTTTTTTTTTCAAATTTATTGTTTAATAAAAAAAGGGATTTACATACATATATTTGAATTTTTAGGTATTTAGATATGTAGCACCTGATTTTTATAATTATTTATATATAATTTTAATATTTAAATTACATAAAAATATATTATTAATATTTTATTTAAAATGGAGAACATAGTGTCTTATATATTTTTTAATGTGATTTTGACACATGTTAGATATGTAAATATTTAAGAATTTTGGGGTATGTATGTAAATCCTTCATTAAAAAAAGAATAATAACTGCAATAATTCAAAATGAAATTGATGGTTGTGATGGATTTTTTTTTATCCACTTAAATGAGCAGGATTAATCAGGATATTTTTATTCAATTTTAATTTGAAAGGATTTAAGAGCTATTAACCTTGCTTTTAGATTAGGGCAATGTATGATCAAACAATTAAAAATCACACTGTATTTATCTTAAATCAACTTTAATAATTTTATATTGTATTATAATTAAATTCGAGTCAAAATATGAATCAAATATCCCAATCCAAATTTTATTCTTTCAGAATCTATCTATTGTTAGCAGATATTTCTATTGGATGGTTGAAATCGAGGAATATTTCGGATTTGTTGTGCGATAAAAAGTACCATTCAATTTTAAGGAAAAAATTTATAAGATGGTGGTGAGACCTGCAATGTTTTATGGAACAAAATGTTGGCCCTTAAAAGAGAAGCATAATATTAAGTTAAGTGTTGTTGAGCTGTGGATGCTCATGTGGATGAGTGGATTTACTCTTAGAGATATGATACAAAACGAGTATATCCGTGAAAAAGTTGGAGTAGCTCCAACGATAGATAACATTAGAGAGAGTCGCCTTAGATGGTTTGGTCATATAAAACGGTGGCCTTCCGATGACCCTGTTAGAAGAGTAGATGTATTAGATTTGATCCATATTAAAAAAGACAAATGTATAGAAATAATATTTCTTTATTAGATTTAAATGGGAATTTGACTCCCCTGAGAAATTATTCTGTGGTCATTGAACGGTCCAAAAGTGAATTAAAATGCGTCACGTCAGTTGGTACCGAACGGTACACAGCACAAAAATGGCGTGGCGCATTCTCATTCGCCTCTGGACATCATTCAGTGACCGCACAAAATAATTTTTCCTTAATAGGATACAAAGGAAAAAAATGATTCATATAGTTGACCCTGGGATAAAAGCTTGATATTATTGTTATTATTGGAGAATCTATCTGCCAGTCTCATATCTTTCCCATAAATTCCTCTAATGCTTTATTTCTGAATGATGAAGGGCATGCTGGAAAATACAGAGAAGGAGAGAATCAAACGGTTGATAAGGATGAAACCTCCAGCTGATGTGTGACTTGCTGGCTTCTGATTCATTTACTCAGCATTATCTATATTTCTGTAAAAGTTCACCGATGAGCATCAGCTTCTCACTCAAGCTTCACTGATTTGATCGTTCTGTGTTTATGTGACACATGCGACCATAGTTGTTGATATTTCTAAAAAAAAAAAGAGAAAATTTTTCTTGAGTTAGCAGTTTTGCACTGGAAGAGAGATAAAGTATTTACTTTTATTTCTAGTAAATAGATGATATTATATAATAATAGTATATTATTATAATATATAATAATTATAGCTAAAAAGAGATATATACTATATTATTATATAATAATATACTATATAGTGTATATATAATTAAAATCAATATATTATATATTATATAATTTTAAAATAATATGCTATCATTTACACACATCAAAATATGTAGCAAAGGCAATACAAAGAAAAAGCAAAAAAGAGAGGGTGAACGAATACTGAGAGATGCCCATTTTTTTACCTTTTGTATCGTTTTGGTTCTATCGATTAGTATATTCTAATAGTTTTGAAGGTCGACCAAATTCGAGCAACATCAATATTACTTATATAATGATTAAGGTCCGATTTTCGAACCCTTGGCGGCAAGAGGTGTATAATATTAAGAATTCATAGGTGCGTATGGAGTAGTTAGGATTAAATATATGCACGTGATAATTTGATTATTAAAAATTGTTATAGTGATATGCATTGAACATTTTTAAACCTTTGACTGTTAGATATGTATATTATGATAAAAACTAATCTGTAATGTTATGTAAAGTACCCCTTAAAATATTATAATTTAAAAATATTATTTTTCTGAAATTTGCAAATAATTTCAACAAATCGTAAAATATCTATCTATATGCGTTCTATTATGCAACTAATATGAGTAAATTGATCATTTTTTATTAAAATTGTTGGATTTATTAATTATAAATACATCATTTTTATAGAAAAAAAAACGCACAATTTATATGATTATGTGTGCACATGAAAGCCATTTTAATAAACAGAAATAATAGTCTTATAACCAATTGATACAATTCTGGATATTAAATGCCTTTCAGGAGGAAAAAACAGACCGACCAAAAAAAACTGGTGTCACCAGTTGCAAATCGAAACCCGGGTCTGTACCGGTGGCATGGGTACATTCTACCATCTAGACCACTCTAGGTGCTCCTTGTTGAAATATATTTAATTTGTTCTTCTATTTAAAAATTTAATTTCAGACATATTTTACTTCTCAAACCATTGACTTATTTTCCTATATTAAGAGATAAAAGATGTGTGTATAACCAAGTTTTTTTTTAATATAAATGATCTTTTGGTTTTATAAAAATAATATTACATCTATAAAAACTCTTCTAGAATGCTAATAGCCCCACGTATGGGCGTTTGCCTTTTGCTGAATGTAAGCCACATATTAAGCTCATATGATCATCATAAGAAAAATTGTATCTTAACTGATAAGGTGTCCAAACAGGAGTCTCCACTTACAAGCCTGGAAGATACTCTCAGAGGAATCATCAAAAAGAGATAAAGCTAAGTAAATGATCATATTCAGAATACTCCATTAACGAAGTGGTATAAATATATCCCGTCTACTTCATTCCAAACACCTGTCCAAAAGGCATTAAGCAACATAAAACCTAGTATATTTTAAATTTGATTGATCTAAAAATATGAGAATGTTAATAAAAGCTCACCAAAGAGCAATTTTCTCTCATTAAAGGGAAAACTAGAGGCCTCAAAGTAGAAAAATAAATAATAAGTCTAGGACAGGCGTACCGGTAGCCAGTACCGAGTGCCCGAGTGATTGGTGCTTTTATTATGTCTCTGAACACGTCGTTTGTCCAAACACCATAAGCTCTTCTCAAAGTAGGAGATCAGTCGGAGCATCGTTTTTATCCCATTATCCCATGGGGATATTTATACTTGAAAGAAGAAAATGACATAAAATATTTTTACTTTTTTTTTATGGTTTTTTGTAGCTTTAGCTTGGCACATTTTAATTTAAAATTTTATTAATACTTTATCACAGAATTTAATATAAAAAATAAAAATTAAATAATTATCAATAATAAAATGTAAATTAAAAAATTTCCTTAACGAGCGCGGACACATTTCTAAAAAATTTTGGCTTTGAAATTAGCTAAATAGGCTCTTTTTCATTATTTTGTGGAGAAATAGTTCCGCGTTCATTTCTATGTGACCATAGCTATGTATTTTCCATCCAATAAAAAAAAAAAAAAAAACTTAATTAGTTAATATAGGACTATTTAAAACTTATCGATTAGTAAATTATATAAATCAAAACTAAACTTATTGATATAGACAAGATCAACTCCATCAAAAATATTTCAACCTTAGTCTAAATAAACCAAAATCAAGCGCTAAAATCACTTAGATTTTCGAAAGCTTGAAAGAGAATTGCCATCATAATTTCTAACTTACCGATGTTTAATTTCTATGGTTATTCATCATCATCAATCTCCTATCAGTAACTGTTGTTAAAACAATCATCATAAACTCTGATTCAACAACATCATTGACTCAGTCATTTTGTATTCTTAATTCTCAACACCATGTCTCTACATAAATGCACGGACCGAAACCAAAGTGTGTAATCTTACACAATTCTTAAGATCAGCATATGCGTTCTCTCATTGTAGAAGTGAATGAAATAAATGTTATATATACTTCTTAGAGAAATATAAGTTAATCCAAATTTCAATTGTAAGACTATAGAGCACCTTTAATTTTACGCTAATAATCATAGTTATATGAGATTAATTCAGATAGATGATAATAAATAATGCATTACTATTGAGTGAGTATATATGTGCCCCTTTTAGGAGTACTACAAGAAATTTTTGTTAGTGATATTACATAGTAAATTGCTTTAAGAAATAGTAAAGCAAAGTTAACACAACGAAGGTCACGTAAGATCTAAATGTACTCTCTTGTAATTCATCATCAATTTTCTAGCAACCAATGAATATTTTTGATTGCAGAATAACACAATATAAATTACTAAATATATATAGAAATGAGATGAGGTCACCCAACTAGCAAAAAAGAAGCATAG
>NW_021562761.1:0-422 GCF_001605985.2 Dendrobium catenatum
GCAAGAGGACAGGGGTATGGTTATTGGATTAGTATGGGCATCATTTTGTTTTTCATTTTCGTGGTTATCATTTTTTATGTTTTATTAGTTTACTTTTTTAGCTTTTATACATGTATGCATCATTGCACATCATTATTTTAGATGACTTTGACTTTATTAGGGATTATTTGTTCTTGGAAAGACAATTTGGTTGGGACTGGTGGTGGATGACTTGGACTTTAATAGGGATTATTTGTTCTTGGAAAGGCAATTTGGTTGGGACTTGGGACTTGTGGTGGAAGGAATTTATTGCATTTTTGGTAACTAGGGAGATTGGAGTTATGTTAGAGTATCATGCTTTTTTATGTCTCATTGAAAATTTTAAATTTTGAAGAATCTTGAATGTAGGCCTCAATATGTTGTTCATTTCTTGGAGTGAGTTC
>NW_021562762.1:0-276 GCF_001605985.2 Dendrobium catenatum
TGCTCAGTTTGACTATAAGCTTGCTGAAATCAGAGTTTGGATGCTCCCAGAATTAATTTTTGAAGTTTCCAATTTGAGTTTTGCCTCGAGATTCGTGCCCGATCAAGATAATTTCATGATGACGTATCAATTATTAAGACATATATAATTTTTATTAATTTATTTAAGGCATTTTTTAAAAAATATTTAAGCCTGGTCAATATGCTATTTGAGTTTCACTACAGGAAAATCACTTATTACCGGCGGCTTTCCGGCGGTCAGTTTTCCGGCGGTTTT
>NW_021562763.1:0-394 GCF_001605985.2 Dendrobium catenatum
CAGACACAGCAAAGCAATTTCATCCACAACATACAGTAAAAACTACGAAAAACCCGGCACACAGCAGTAAAGTAAACATCGGTCTAACCTAGATCTAGAGTTGGTTTTCCTAGCACACCATCTAAAGTGTGTGAGAAAGGTCGTGTGGCTGGGGTATATCCTAAGTTGGATGATTAATTGAAGTTGTCTAAAATTCTGAGTTTGTTAAGGCTTAATAGGGGGATTTCAATTAAAGTTTAAGTATTAATAGATTAAGAATTTTAATTAAATATATTTTTGGAAGTTAATTGATTACTACCTTTGTTTCACACTGAGGCCGTGAAGTTTATTTCACCTTCCTTGGGGCTAAGCTAATAGGCTCGTAGGCCTGGGTTACCCAGTAGTAATCGAAGTT
>NW_021562764.1:0-832 GCF_001605985.2 Dendrobium catenatum
ATTCATGGACCGGTAGCCTTTCTTTTGAAGGATTTTACCATTAAGACATTTGAAAAATTGCTAAATAAGGCCTCCAGTCTACAAGAAGAAGCTTTACAACTCTCCTTCCTTGTTGACCAGTCTTTTTCAGACCCTAAGAAGCTAAAACCTCAGAAGGTCTTTGAAAAGAAATCTGGGATGGTGTCAGTTGTGGATAAGGAAAAGCAACCAATAAAAGTTCAGACAGAAAGCTCACCTCCTCAGTTTTATAATCAGCAGTATCAGAGGCCACAGTATCCGCCACCACAGCACCCTCCACTTCGGATTCAGCCAGAATTCAACCAACAACAGCCATATCTTACTCCAGAAGAAAGAAAGGAAAAGTAGGAAAAGTTCAATGAGATGATTGGTAAGACATACCCCTTTAAGAAGGAGGCTTTGAAGAAGATCTTCAAAAATCTTCTGAAAAAGCCAAACTTCAAATTGCCTGCAGCTAGAAGGCCAGAAGAAGTGGGTAAGTCAGATCAGTTTAATTATTGCCCTTACCATCAGATGTTAGGCCATCAACTTGAAGATTGCATCAATTTTAAAGAATGGCTCGACAGAAACATGAAATTAAGAGTTGTAGTGATTCCCAAGGAATACTTAGCAGATCTAGTGCCGGGATCAGCTAAGTGTGTGACTGGTGAGCCTATTGTTCCTACTTCTTTTTCCAATTCTGATTCCACTTGGGATATAGTTTTATCCCGTTTTTCAAAGAAATTTCTTAATAAACTTTACTTTTCTTCTCTTCAGGAGTCTTTGGGAGCTCAGAAGACTCTCCAGGTTGATCTGATAGTTCCAGAAGATGATG
>NW_021562765.1:0-276 GCF_001605985.2 Dendrobium catenatum
GAGTTAATGAACATTTGATTTAGTATGGACTTAATAGAACTTTTAGCATTGAAATTATTGGTTCTAAAGATATCATCAAAAAGAGTCCAAACTTTACTAGCAAGAGGACCAAAAATGAAAACATGATGCATGTTCTCACTATGCTACCAACATTGACATTTTGAAGGGAGAACAAATCCTCTTTTAATGAAGTTCTAATTAGGAATAAAATTATTATGCATAATTTCAAATAAAAATAGCAATAGAAGTAGGAATAATTTTATACCAAATCATAGA
>NW_021562766.1:0-236 GCF_001605985.2 Dendrobium catenatum
TGATGGCCCGGGACGATGGAACCATGAGATCTTGATCAGGTCTATCATCCATTCCCCCACCATCCGCTTTAAGTGCAAGATGGTCTATTTTTAAATATCAAATTATCCAATCTCCAAATTTTCCAAACATTCCAAATACCCAAATTCAAACATAATTTCCAAATTCTTAAATCTCAAACCTATGCTTCTACTATATGCTAGATAACATGTATCTCTACGTATCTGATTGACGACTA
>NW_021562767.1:0-313 GCF_001605985.2 Dendrobium catenatum
TCAATCAATGGTCAACTTATGTGGACTGTAATGTGCTTGAAGGAATGTTTGTTCAGCAGCTTTTGACTTCTAATGGTGATTGGAATTCTGAACTGCTTCATAGGGCTTTTCATTCAGAGCTAATTCTATTGATTGTTCAAGTCCAAACCAAGGTTGTGGAGGAGGACAATATTGAATTACTGAAGTGGTGTTCAGGGAAAACAGTTTCTGCACTAGTTTATGAACAAATGCTGAATGACAGATATAATCTTGCTGACGTAGAATACTTCAAATGGCTGCGGAAGCTCAAACTCAGTAAGAAGGTTGAAATTTT
>NW_021562768.1:0-595 GCF_001605985.2 Dendrobium catenatum
CAACTTATTCACTAGACTCAACAAGTGGTATCAGAGCACTATTTCAAAATCATGAGTTTAAACTACTTTTTGATTAACATAAATGGTTACATTTGGAAATCGAAATACACCTGAGTGTTACTCTATAACTAGACCTCCACTGTTTGACAATATACCTTTTTAATTTTTGAAAAACACGCATGTCTACTTTCTTACAATCACTTGATTATCGTATGTGGATCTTAGTCCATAAAGGTTATACAAAACCAACTAGATTAGTTGATGGAGTTAGTGTTGAAACACCATTTACAGACTAGACTATAGAAGAATGTGACTTAGCACAACTAAATGCTAAATGTTTAAATAGTTTCTTATGTGCTTTAAAATCTGAAGACTACATACGGGTTTCCACTTGAAAAAGTGGAAAGGACATATGGGATAGACTTTGTATAACTTATGAGGGGACTAATGAGGCTAAGCAATCAAGACTTAATATCTTGTTACATGATTATGAATTATTTCGCATGAAACCAAATGAATTGATTTTTGATATGTACACAAGATTCACACAAATAGTTACCTCTTTGCATGCACTTGGTAGGGAACTAATGAATGC
>NW_021562769.1:0-396 GCF_001605985.2 Dendrobium catenatum
ATGGTTTGTTTCTTGTTCTACAAGTCAAAGAAATGGAATTCTAAGAAGAAAACAATTTTTATGTATTATGACATTATCTCCTTCCAAATGAGGTCAGAGGCATTTTTAAGAATGCATGTCCCAATTTAATCAAAAGTTTCTATCTAGAGTAGTCTACAATTGATCGAGCATTTCCTCTAATAACTCCTCATCTTCACTTTATTTGTTGACCCTAAAAGCATTTGATGAGGTTCACGGCTTTCTCCAACAAGGCGGCGAGAATGGTTCGCCACCCTGGGTTCTATAAGTTCGACATTCTTATCGCCGTCAGATTTGTACTTTCTCTTTCAAGTCATCCTTTCTCTTTTTTTTGTGTTTTGCTCAGTTAAATGGACTTAAATGGATACAAAATACATT
>NW_021562770.1:0-317 GCF_001605985.2 Dendrobium catenatum
GACCTACCCGGCATGAATCCAAATTGATTTTGAGAAACATTAGTGTCATGTCGTAACCTATGCTCCATAACTCTCTCCCATAGTTTTAAATTATGACACATCAATTTAATTTCTCTATGATTTGCACAATTTTGTGCATCACCTTTATTCTTAAAGATAAGAATCAATACACTCGTTCTCCATACATCTGGCATCTCTTTAGTCTTCAAAATAATATTAAAAAGTTTAGTATGCCAAAAAATTTCTTCATTTTCTAAGCATTTTCATACCTTTATTGGAATATCATTAAGTCCAACAGTTTTCCCACAATTCATTTT
>NW_021562771.1:0-237 GCF_001605985.2 Dendrobium catenatum
AGCCCCTTTAAGGACTTAGAAAATTCAATAAATCATCGTAAATTTATATTAATTCCAAAAAATACCCATAATACCTCTAATCAACCATATTTCAACTCTTAATATTTGAAAATTGAAATTACTTTAATTTGACATTAAAATCCATTTTAATTTAATTTTAATCAAAATCAATGTTTAATCAATTTTAATTAATTAAAAAATATTAAAAATCCCAAAAAATCTTTAAACACTTGCTGA
>NW_021562772.1:0-235 GCF_001605985.2 Dendrobium catenatum
TTTGATAATGCAATTGCTGACTTATTGTCAACAAAGACTTTTGTAGCTTCGACTTGAGAGTATCCAATCTCTTTCAGCAGCTTCCTTAGCCATATTGCATGACATACACATGATGATGCAGCAACATATTCAGCTTCACAAGTTGATAGAGCAACAACAGGTTGTTTTTGTGAGCTCCATGAGAAAGCAGTGTCGCCTATATAAAATAAAAATCCGCTCGTACTTTTTCTGTCGT
>NW_021562773.1:0-213 GCF_001605985.2 Dendrobium catenatum
CCCCCCCTTTTTTTTTTTTTTAATCAAGGCATGAACATGATAGCATTCCATGTGATTGATTCAAAAAATTGTGAGTTAATGTGTTAATAAGCTTATCAATCTATAGAGTTAGAATATCCGATCATTGCTACCCTTAGCTCAGTCATTTTTTAGGGTAGAATTGTCTTTTGAAATCTATGACCTAACTCAAGAAATTAATTGGTTATGAGAAAA
>NW_021562774.1:0-327 GCF_001605985.2 Dendrobium catenatum
CTACCAGGTACTTAATTTTTTTGCTACCACCACCCTAAAATTTTTATAGGTCTTGCATTTCCCTAGCATACTAAACCTCTATTAGAATTCTTCTCCAATCTTTGCATCACTGCTAGCCATAAAACCATGCAATCCTATGTGTGTCCGCAATAAGTCACTATCACTACTTATGACTTGCATAAGTATATTCACTTATCAAACACATTTCAAGTCCCACATGTTGTTTCACAATCCTTAGACTAAATTGAAGCATTGTAAACACCACTATTATGAACTCTCCTTTTCCCCAATATCAACCCTTGGGAAGCACCATGGTTCTAAATGCAT
>NW_021562775.1:0-264 GCF_001605985.2 Dendrobium catenatum
ACCGACATCAACTGATGCTTCAACTTGAATGGCTTTGGAGGCACGACACTTTTTGGGTTTCTTTTTCCCACACATGCTTACCTATGATGCACCGACATGCCTCTTAAAGAGGGTATGCAGTGACATGGACACGTGTCTGACACGGCATTGGAGTGTCGGAATTTAAAACAATGATAAAATCGTCCGTTCTATTTAGCCTTTTCCGCGAATGAGAAGCCCTATTTTTTCGATCCACGAAAGAAATCTTCTAGGGCGGACTGGGAG
>NW_021562776.1:0-343 GCF_001605985.2 Dendrobium catenatum
GTTCGTGGGTGTTAGTATGTTGTGTGTGTGTGTGTGTTTGTAGTCTGTTTTCTTCCAAGTTATTTCTGTTTAAAACTTTTGTGTAACCTTGATTCTTGTCATTTGTCATGCATACCGGTTCTTTTGCATATGCATTTGTATCTCATCTCCTGGACCTTTATAAAGAAATTGAAAGAAAAATTGAACAACGTAACTCAAATTATAAGCTTATTTTAGATCACAAGAAAAGTCTTAAAGAATTCGAGGTTAGAAACTTTGTGATGGTACGGATCCCTTCGTAAAGAAGTTGCGTGCTAGAAGCGCCGAACCCTTTAGGGTAATTTCAAAGGTAAATAGCAATGCT
>NW_021562777.1:0-240 GCF_001605985.2 Dendrobium catenatum
TTCCTTTATCGTAAGCATTGTTGTTTTTCATTTATGACCCCTATAAGTGTTTCGTTAAAAGTTATGTTGTGACGGCTATAATAATTTATAAAATTGGTTGCAAAATTATTATGGCAAAACATTAAACTATTCGCATTACAAAAAGTAATTTTTCATCACATAAATATTTTAAAAATGGTTAGAACCTAATAAAAAAGTAGTAGTCATTTAAAATTATAATAATTTTTTTAAAAATAATAA
>NW_021562778.1:0-286 GCF_001605985.2 Dendrobium catenatum
TTTTTTTAGCTTTCAGATTTAGATTGGCAGAGTTTTCAAATTGCTACTTTTCTACCCATTAATGTATTGAAATGGAAATAAACTTTTGCACTGTCTTCATGCAAATTGTTATATTTCTGCTGAATGAAAAAAAAAATTCTTCTTCTATTTTCTATTTTAATTTTTATATATCTTTTCAATTGCTTAAGTGAATGAAATCACATAGAGAAGGAAGCAGAGCTAAATATAATACGATGCATTTTTTTTTTAATTTTTTAATATAATGCCATGCATTGTTCTCTATGGT
>NW_021562779.1:0-213 GCF_001605985.2 Dendrobium catenatum
AGACAATGCTTCAGGCCTATTGTGTGATATATAGTGAAGGAATGCTTCAGGCCTATTGTGTGATTGATATAAAAGTATTGCCGAGATGAAGATGCTCATGTACGTGAATGAGTGTCTTTACTCTTAGAGACAATGCTAAATGATCATAATTTTCTACAAGAACCCTATCTTTTTATATCTCTATATAATCAGTTTTAGATCTACTTAAGCGCG
>NW_021562780.1:0-1328 GCF_001605985.2 Dendrobium catenatum
AAGTTGTGTGCAATCATCTCCTTGGCCTCATCCATAGAATTATAAATAAAACCCATAGCCGGTTTCTTCTCTGCATCCACTAAGCGTAGTACTTGCACTAAGGGTCTTGTGCTCAAAATGGCATAGGTCACAGTAGCCCAAAATTTATCATTCAGAATTATCTTTCTTATTTCTTTCCCATCACTTTTCTTCCCCCAAGCAGAGTTAAGCCATTCAGTTGATGTAAACATTACTTCCAAAGGTTGTCTCACCACCATCAAGCTCTGCAGTGTCAAATAGGATGTGGCAAACCTATAGATTCACAGTGCAGTAGTGCACAAATGTAAGAACTAAAAACATACATTAGGAATGATTTGCAATGTACAAAATTAAGAACATACCTAGTGGTTGCAAGGCGAATGATTTCTTTTTTGAAAACTTTCTCATCAAGCTTAAGACCCAAGAGTGATTGTAGATGAACTTTGTAATCTTCTTTGCCCTAAAAAGAACACTCTTATGCTGAGATAAGTCACCAAGATCCTCCAAAATGAGAACGATACAATGTGCTGCGCAGGGTGTCCAATATAAGTGTGTCCTCTTCTCCATCAACATCTGACCAGCTGCTTTGTATGCACTGGCATTATCAGTCACTACCTGGACAACCAATTGCTCCCCAATCTCCTCAATAACCCCATCAAGTAAATTGAAAATAAATATAGCATTTTTCACCTCATCTGAAGTTTCAATCGATCGTAAAAACACTGTGCCGTAGGGATTGTTCACAAGGATGTTAATCAAGCTCCTGTTCTTCATGTCAGACCATCTATCTGACATAATGGTTACACCAGTCTCAATCCATGTCCTTTTAAACTCATCAATGCTACGCTCTGTGCTCAGCAGCTCCTTTAAAATCCATGTTCGCAACTCATATATAGAAGGTGCCTTCAACCCTCTCCCATACAACCCTACAGACCGCAGCATATTGAAGTAGGCAGGCGATGTAGCAACATTAAAAGGTATGGCATTTTCAAAAAAAAAACCTCCCAATATCCATGCAAACCTGGCGTCGACCCTCTCTAGTACCGGTCGCAGGCATCATTTATGCTTGTCCTCTATCCTCTTTTGGATTAGTCATATATTGATCCATAGGACCCCGTGCACCTCTGTTATGTATAGTGGAGGAAGAGCCCTTTCCACTCTCACTCCCATAGTAAGATCCAGCATCAACTCTATCCTCAAATTGCTTTTGTGCAAGATGTTTTGATGTAGTAGATTTATTCATGTATGATTTTATCTCATCCCTTACAGCATCAGGAACTTTGGAGCATGGAGCAACATTCTTATGAGAA
>NW_021562781.1:0-308 GCF_001605985.2 Dendrobium catenatum
TTGAAGTTTCTGAACATATGCATGATGCATATAGGAAGATGAAAAAGATGCATGCTAGTGTAAGTTTAGAATTGGAAGAGATTAAAAAAGAATATGAAATCCTTATGGAAGATCATGCTTTAATAGATGACAATCACATGAAATTACTTGATGAATATGATTATCTGAATAAAAATCATGAGATTCTTAAATCATCCTATGCTGATCTTGAAAAAGAATTTAAAAAATTTAAGTATGAATTAGAGAGAAAAACATATCAAATCAATTATACAAACCGAATCTTGGAAGACATGAATTCATTTTATAAG
>NW_021562782.1:0-693 GCF_001605985.2 Dendrobium catenatum
GACCCTAAGGGTCTCTAAGGCTCACAGAAGGTGGGGGTATCATACCCAAAACCGGAAAAGGCCAAAATCCTGTCAGAAAAACAACGTGCCCACTTCGTGTGGGAAAACAACGGTGCCGACCGGCACAAATAGGTGGCCTACTCACTAGGCCTAAATGACCCTAATGGTCTCTAGGGTTCGCAAAAGGGGGGCAAGCTTTGACCTATAGGGCCAAAGCTTCGTTAGTGAACTACCTTAAGACCAGCCACCTAAACATGCTAGAATTCCTATTAACAAGTCGTGTGTGATGTGTAGCAATTCGATATATGACTAAGAATTTACTTTACAAGTTGCAAAAATTATACCTGATTATGGCGCTGTCACTTATAAGCTTATAAGCAAATGCTCCCCGATTGTGGCGCTGCCACTTAAAAGCACCAAGCTAGCGAATTACCCCAATGTACCTCGCAAGACAAGTGAAAGAAAAATACACAAATGAGCGTAGATGCCATTCAGAAAATAATTGCATATAAGTAACAAACAGGAAATATGTTTGGAGGTGTAACAAACAGGAAATATGATAATAGCAATCATAAAGCATGTGCATGTAGTAAATACTGAATAACGAAAGGAAATGTCAGCCTAACCTAGGGCTAGAAGTCGTGTCCTAACCAAATAAGTCTAAGGTGTGTGTAGGCTGTGCAGTTTTGGATA
>NW_021562783.1:0-287 GCF_001605985.2 Dendrobium catenatum
AATTATCCAAACATAACCAAATAACATATTTTGATTTTTTTAAAAAGAATTATAACTTTTTAACAATAATTTTTTTATTAATTAATAAAAAAATATGACATTCATGACAATAAATCAAAAATCTTAAGAAAAAAATAATTTAAACGAATCATTTCAGATCAAAATCGGGTTGGCGGTTCAACTTGAACTCGACCTATTTAATAAACGAGTCAGAATTTTGAATTTAATCGGGTCAACCCGAACTCGAATTTTTCAGGTCAGATTGATGGGACTGGTCATTTTTTGAC
>NW_021562784.1:0-316 GCF_001605985.2 Dendrobium catenatum
TTAAGGACAAAAATTAAGGACCTGTCTAGCGAACTTAAAAATTTTTTAGGGACTAGGATAGAACCCTGATTGACATGAAAACCTCAACATTTAAACTTAGTGACATATAAAATATCACTGAATTTTCTAGGAATTTTTAGGAGTCTTTAGGCCCCTTAATTAACCAACCATAATTAACATGTTAAATAAGGCCCCGAGACCTTCTGAAAATTATAATAAATACATCTTAGGTCAAAAAATTACCCATAATACCTTGAGCTGACCAGAATCTGATCCTTGACCTTAGATAAATAGGGCTCCCTAGATTGACTTTAGG
>NW_021562785.1:0-319 GCF_001605985.2 Dendrobium catenatum
TGTACTTTGTGTTGTTTGTTTCTTGTCTTTTTGTAGTATGCTTGTTAGTCTTTTGTGATGTTTTTCTTTTGTTTCTGGACCCTCTTTTTGTGATGACAAAAGGGGGAGTAGGGTGTAGGAAAAAACTATTGGGTTTTGGGTTTGGTTTTGGGTTTGTAACTTTGAATATTCTAATGAAACCTTTTTAATTTTCCTACTTGTGTTTGCCATCATCAAAAAGGGGGAGATTGTTGCAAATCTATTTTCATGGCTTGTGTTTTGATGATTGACAAACACTACTTGGACTGCTTGTTGCTTCTAACTTTTCAGGAATCAAAGA
>NW_021562786.1:0-335 GCF_001605985.2 Dendrobium catenatum
CTTCATGATCTGAGAATTATTTTTGAAAGGTTGCGCCACTATAACCTAAAGATGAACCCCTTGAAATGTGCTTTTGGAGTTACTTTAGGGAAATTCTTAGGGTTCATAATGAGACACCGAGGTATAGAAATTGATCCTTCCAAAATAAAGGCCATCTTAGATATGCCTCCTCCTAAACGTCTAACTGAATTAAGATCTCTTCAAGGTAGGTTGGCATATCTACGGAGATTCATTTCTAACTTGTCTGGTATGTGTCAACCATTTGCTGCTTTATGTAAGAAAGATGCCCGATTTCATTAGGATGAAAAGTGTCAAAATGCCTTTGAAAGCATAAA
>NW_021562787.1:0-362 GCF_001605985.2 Dendrobium catenatum
AGGTTCTTGGAATTTCCAATTATACCTGAGTCTACCACCTTCCTGGTGATATTGTCTCCAAGAGTAACCTTTCCTCCTATCCTGGTCTCCAGCAAAATGAATTGATTGGCATTGCCAGTCATATGTTGAGAGCATCCGCTGTCCAGGTACCACATTCTCTCATGAGGCCTTTTATGAGAGCTTGCCTATAAAATTATGAAATGTCAAATTTAGAAACTCAAACATGTTTGGGTTCCTTCTTATGGATAGTAAAATGCAATGCATGTGTGCTATCCTGTGAATCATGCAATTTGGGTCTCCACACCCAATGTGTACTACGATGAATGGTGCAAGTGTGTGATGTGTGTCCTAATATGGAAAAT
>NW_021562788.1:0-362 GCF_001605985.2 Dendrobium catenatum
CTTTGATGTGAATGTTCCTTTCGAAGCTGCAGTTTGGGTTGCCCCTAGTGTTTATTTGTTCCTTGATCATAATTTATTTCTAAGATGATGCATTATTCTTTTTTAATGGTTAAGGGCATTGTGGTCCTTATGGAGGTCACTTGTTAACAAAGGACGCATATTTCTTCAACTTATTGCATGTGAGAATTTGAGTCAATACAACAACAACAACAACGACATCAAGCCTTTATCCCACTATGTGGGGTCGGCTGCATGAATCCTATTTCTCCATGGTGTCATATTAAAAGTCAAATTCTCGTTTAAATCTAATAAAGAAAGATCATTTCTAACATTTTCTAACCAAGTCTTTTTAGGTCTACCCC
>NW_021562789.1:0-302 GCF_001605985.2 Dendrobium catenatum
CCCGGCTTCAAAATCGCTCGCTTCCGGCGAGGTAAGAGCAGTGGGAGCTTCATCGGGGGGATGGTAGGGGTGAATATCGCTCACATTGAAAGTTGCAGATGTCTTGAGTTCCGGAGGCAAATCGATAATATAGGCATTATCATTGATGCGATGCAGTATCGGGAATGGTCCCACCTTCTTTGGACTGAGCTTAGAATAGGTGCCTGAAGGAAAACGTTCTTTCCTCAGACGTATCATGAAAAGTTCACCCGGTTCAAAGATTTTCAGTCTTTTGTGTTGATCAGCACTCTGTTTATATTGAG
>NW_021562790.1:0-207 GCF_001605985.2 Dendrobium catenatum
TTCATAATATTGACGGTGTTCCGGACCCAATGACGCAATCTATTTTGCAATCGGACGTCATTCGAGCATGTTCGAGGCATCGTTTCCTTCGTAGCGCATGCCTTCGCAACATATTTAAATCACCTTTGAAATTTACGACGCTACCTTAAATGGTCCAATTCAATTGAATAAAATGTATATTCTTAATGGTGACGACGTTCCGGACGC
>NW_021562791.1:0-238 GCF_001605985.2 Dendrobium catenatum
TAAGATGCATAAACCTAGACATATCATACATGCATCTATTTATAAATTACCAAATAGAGAACCCAAGCTTGTTTGGGTTCCTAGGTCTAATATTTGATGATTTTGCAAGGTCGCTCTCACACAAGACCTCGTGAGAGCATATGGTACCTAGACAACGGATGCTCAAATCATATGACTGGAGATTCTACAAAATTCATATCACTGGAAGTCAGGAGTGGAGGCAAGGTTACACTTGGAG
>NW_021562792.1:0-210 GCF_001605985.2 Dendrobium catenatum
AGAAAACAAAGTTGAGCTAACAACTTAGCAAGACTACGCTCACCCATCAAAATCTCCAGAAATTCACTTTAGAAAATACATCATAAGCAGTTATTCAAATAGCCGTACAGAATTCAAACATTTGTACAGAAATCGTATAACAGACAGAACAGATACTTGATCAAATAGAAATAATATCACAGATACATGAATTCAAATCAGAGTGCAGAA
>NW_021562793.1:0-980 GCF_001605985.2 Dendrobium catenatum
TACTGAACATTTTTTGGATATTGTACATGTTCCTGAAACGTTAGCTCGATGTCTTAAAAAGGAGTTGAAGAAGTCCACTCAAATTACTATTTGTCTTACTCTAAAATTCGTGGTCAAGTTTATGATGACACAAGCAATATGAGTGGATAATTTAATGGGCTAAAAGCATTTTTTTCTAAATTATAATAGTTATACACATTATATTTATTGTTTTTCACATCAGCTTTATTTAGCTTTAGTAGCAATTATGAAAAATCATGTTCAGGTTACATTGTTATTCACTATAAATTCAAATGAGATGAATATTATAAGCATTTTATGTAAACATCATGATCAACTAAGAGATAAACAACGTGATATGATATTAGGTGCATTATAAAATGGCAAGGTGTTCACTGGACGGGGATTAAATCAGAAATGTTTTTATATCATCCCGGTGAAATAAGATGGGATTCTTATTATGAGTCACTGATTATATTGATTATAATATTATTCTCTGTTGTTAATGTGTTTGAAATAGTTTTAGAGGATAACATAAGCTCTTAATAGATAGAAAAATTATTTGCATTATTAGATTCAATGCAATCCTTTGACTTCTCTTTTTGTCTGCGCTTAATGAAATTAAGACATACCTAGAATCACTGTTAAACCATCAAATGTTTTACAAAGAAAAGATTAGGACATCATGAATGCCATGTCTTTAATTCAAATATCTAAAATAAGATTACAATACATGAGAGATAACAAGTGGGATGAATTCATTAAAAAAGTGTCTTCATTTTGTGTTGAACACAAAATTATCACTCCGAATCTAAATGATAAATGTGTTATATACCCGTGAACGTAAGTTTGCGTGCTGTGGAGCTCTCTTGCCAATCTCTATCCAAACTACCAAACTTCTCCTTTCATGTAGAGCATGTGAGTCTATTTATAGATTTTATAAGTGGTGTGCCCCATAAATATAGAGAAAATCCTGGGTA
>NW_021562794.1:0-349 GCF_001605985.2 Dendrobium catenatum
GAATTTAAGGATTGCTTAAATATAAAATTTTATTTATTTGAAAAAATTTAGTAAACGGGAGCATGATATTAAAAATTATTCACTTATATAAGTTTAATTTAAATGAAATATTAATTTAAAATAAAGGATCATCATGATGTCATAAATTATTTTTTAGTAAAATCTTCCAATTTATTTACTTTCTAAATAATTAAATTGTTAAGTTTACTTTATTTTCAAAATGTATTTTTTTATCATAGTGCAGCATAAATTATTTAAGGTCTCATAGTATCCTAAAGTTCTGTGGAATTTAGTAAGAGAAAAAATATTAATTCCAAAATTCTTATATATTATATTATTTAATTTGAAT
>NW_021562795.1:0-272 GCF_001605985.2 Dendrobium catenatum
ATATATATTAAAAAAAGGTAATTATGTCATAAAATAGCTCTTTTAAAAAAACTAAGGGTTATCACACAAGCATTGCAGCACTCCCAAGAGGAATATTCTATATATTAAAGCAAAGAGCCTAATGCTGCTACCAGAGCTACAGTGCCACATCCGGCACTTAGCGCACTAGCACTCACTTTTCAACGAGAAATTATTGTGTGCGGAATTCAAATGCATTCGGATTCCATTCAGTGCATGCCACTTCATCGGATACGCTCCGGGGTGCTTTACCT
>NW_021562796.1:0-732 GCF_001605985.2 Dendrobium catenatum
TTATCTATTAATTTTAGGCAATCTATGAATTGATGTGATAGGCATTAGATTACCCTTAGGTTAGGAATGATCTAGTTGATCATAGAGTTTTTTTATAGGTGGTCATACTCATACAAGGCTATAAAATAAGGTGGCAAAATTTAAATCTAATTGATAAATTTTTTGCAAGTGCTAAAATTGTTAAGCCCCCTTAAAATTAAAGTAGCATGGCTAAGTGTAGCTGTTAATTTAATTTGAGCAATTCAAATATACAACTATTTTGGATATATTTTAATTATAATTGCCTAGGATAACTATGTAGGTTGTCTAAAGTCCTTTATAATTTTGAGATGTAATGTAATGCAATTGAGTTATGTCATGAAAGTTGATTTTGAGATAGAATGTCGACCATCCAAATTGAAATCCAAAGTGAAGGGAAACATCCCTTATGACATAGTTCCTTTTAATTAGAAGATCCAAGTTAAGATGATTTAACTCCAAAGAGGTAAGAAACACCTCTTCGGGGAGGAGTTCTCTCCATTTTGATATTATGACCTGATGAATCCAAGGAGTTTGCATAAGGCAAAGAACTGAAGACATAGAGAACATCCCATTCTAAAAATCACTTGCGTCATTTATAAGATTACAATCAGAGTTGTTATTAATAATACCCGACCACTTTTAATTTTTGCAGACTCTGATTATATTTAAGTGGAACTTGCCACATGGACTTTGCATTTTTTTTTTTTTTTG
>NW_021562797.1:0-231 GCF_001605985.2 Dendrobium catenatum
CTACCCATCTCCATCCACTTTTAAATTGAGATTTATGCTCTGATAAACGTAAATTTCTATCATTGATAAAGAAAGATGAAGATAAATCTCAAATCATATGTGGATGGAGTTGGTTAGCCTTAAGTGTTGTTTGGTTCAATGTTGTTTAGATATCGGCGTTATAAAGATGTCATTGTTATTAGATGTTAGTGTTATTTTACAAATACTGCGGGTCTGATTTAATGTTATATT
>NW_021562798.1:0-309 GCF_001605985.2 Dendrobium catenatum
CATATCCAGTGTTTCCCTGCATAGTTTGGAAAACTTTTTTTTTCGTCAATTTGGTAAAAGTTGTAAGTTGTCGTTGCGTCTTATTTAGTGTGTTAATTTTTTTCATTTTGAAAGGAAGGCGTATAGTTGTTTGCAACCTTAGCTACCTAAAATTTGGTTGCATCACCTGTGATCGAACCTCCATCTGACTTCATCTCCTGCTTCCTCGACCCAAGCCTTCCTCACCTTGTACCGAACCCTGCCCTAGCCGAAGGCATACTCCCATTGCCGAACTCTAGCCGAAGCCCCTGCCCGATTCCTCTTCATTGT
>NW_021562799.1:0-249 GCF_001605985.2 Dendrobium catenatum
CCACTGTGTTTTGAAACGTAGTTTCTTCTACAAATAGGAGCGTGGACAGTTTACAAGTGCAACACGCCAGAGATCTCCCAGATATATTGAGTATTTTCAATAAAATACTCAACCCTAGTCTAGAACACTTAGATCTAAATAGGTTTTCATAAAGCGCAATTTTTATTCCCCATGAATGCTCTTCGCATGAGCTAGCTATGTTTAAAATTTCAATGAATTTAGTTACATATTTTGCGAGAACGAAAATAA
>NW_021562800.1:0-254 GCF_001605985.2 Dendrobium catenatum
GGCAATGCTAAATCTGTTAGTACACCAATGAGTTCTTCAGTTCAGTTGGATAAGGACCCTAAGGGAAAATCTATTGATTAAAAAAATTTAGAGGGATAATTGGATCTTTACTTTACTTGACTGCTAGCTGACCCGATATCATGTTTAGTCTTTTCTTGTGTGCTAGATGTCAATCAGATCTAAAACAATCACATTTTACAGCATTAAAAAGGATTTAAAGATATCTGTTAGGAACTCAAAATTTAGGAATTTGG
>NW_021562801.1:0-208 GCF_001605985.2 Dendrobium catenatum
TATTGGAGGAAGAAGCCATTCTATTGAATCTCTTGGAGGAAGGACTACTAGTGGGTAGTGGTGAGGTAGCTCTTATTAGTTTGAGTTGGTGCTGGTAGCTATAAACTCTTCTTTCTCAATGGGAATCATAGACCTATCGTAGCCCAGTCCATTGACGTGGCTTTCTTGCTAGAAGAACTTTCAAATGGGGGGTAGGTGATGAGGCAAA
>NW_021562802.1:0-292 GCF_001605985.2 Dendrobium catenatum
TCAAGTTTAATGTGGATAGGGTCATCAACCCTTTGATTAAACCAGGTGTAGTAAAGCCCAGTGGAAGAAAGATCGTGCACACCACAATTAAAAATCATATTATTGAGCTCCCCAAGACGGCTGTTAGAAGTACCAGAACCACCCGCTTTTTCTGATTCAAATCTGTAACAATTAAAGTCCCCCATCAAAACCCAAGGTTGATCTTGAGAGGGAATGAGCTCGGCTAATTGGTTCCACAAAACTTTCCGATCTTCAATGCTATTACAAGCATAAATAACAGTGATGTATATGG
>NW_021562803.1:0-240 GCF_001605985.2 Dendrobium catenatum
CCATTTCCAAGAACTCTAGTCTCTGTTGAGCCTAGAAGCCACTCCTCTTGACCGGATTTAGAGGTCTTCTTCTTCCTTTTGGATGGGTGGAGAGAAACAAAGAGGCGGCTGCTTGGAGGCGTGAGATGAGAATGGAGTCATGGATCCGAAGGTGACGGCTTGCGCTAACTCCACTTAAAACCTTAAAAAAAATTCGATCAATTGACCATCTGGCCCTTCAAATGAATCAAATCCGATGGT
>NW_021562804.1:0-1670 GCF_001605985.2 Dendrobium catenatum
GGATTTCATCCATGGAAGGGCAACTTGCCGATCTATGACATTTTAAAAAAGATGTTAGAAATTCAAAACCAGACGACAGCTTCTATGGAGAAAAGAATGGAAGGAAAAAGTACAAATTCTAAAATTTGTAGGGAGGAAGATGAGGTGAAAATCATGGATGGAGTGGGAAGAAGACCCCATCAGTGAAACTATCGCCGCTAGGGTGCTGATTTTGAAGAAAGAAGGGGACTTTTGAAGAGGGTTTGGCCTATGGCAGAGCAAGGGAAGATTGGGAAATATGGGGTGGAACCTAGTGTTGGCAAAGGGGAAATTATGGAAGAATAAGGGGAAATGGTGGAGACCAGAAGGTGAGCAAATTGAAGTTTCCCATATTTGAAGAAGAAGATGTGTTTGGGTGGATTTACAAGGTAGAGCGGTGCTTCGCCGTCAATGGGTTGACAGAGGAGGAGAAGCGGACAGCAGCGGGATTGTGCTTGGAAGGGAAAGCCCTATCATGGTTTCAGTGGATAGACCATAGGAGGCCATTCAAGATATGGAGGGAATTGAAAGACTGCATTTCCAAACTTATCGGGGAGGAGACTTCAATGAGCAGTTCTTTGCTTTGACACATGAGGGATCAATAGCAGATTACTCGGAGCAGTTTGAGCACTTAGCTAGCAGGGTGGAGCTACTCTCAGATATTGTATTGGAGGAAAATTTCATTAAAGGGTTGAAGGCAGAAATTCGAGAAACTGTGAAGTATTTGATGCCCAGTGACTTGGGGGAGGCCATGATTCTGGCCCAACTGGTGGAAAATCTGAGATATTTTGAGAGGGGAGCCAGGAGTACCAGCATAGGGGGCACGTATAGGATGATGAAAACTCATATATCACCTAAAGGTATAATAACTGGAGGAAGTTGAGAGGTGACCAAATAAAAGACAGGAGGTGGAAGCGGTGGAAATTTAAAAAGGCTGATCGAGAAAGAGATGTAGGAGAAGATAGCTAAAGGGTTGTGTTTCAAGTGCGATTAAAAGTACATGCCAAGGCATAGGTGCAAGGACCAAACTCTTCAGGTTCTCATAGTTTATGAAGATGAGGAAACTGAGAGGGGAGGTTAGGAGGAGATAGAGGAGGAGATGGAGGAGAAGCAATATTTGTATCTGGTTGAGGTTTCCCTTAACTCAGAGGTGGGATTCACCACGAATCAAACCATGAAAGTAAAGGGAGAGATAGTGGATAGGGAGGTTATTGTGCTGATTGATAGTGGGGCTACTCATAACTGGGAGTGAGAATGGTGGACACCGGTTGCAATGGATTGATGATGGGCTCGTGGAAGGTGGAGAAAGTCCATGGGATTTGCAGAGGAGTGCGATTGATGATCCAGGGGATACAAGTGATGGAAGAATTTCTTCCATTAGAGCTTGGGAACACAGACGACATCCTGTGGATGAAGTGGTTACAAACTTTAGGAGACACCAAAGCGAATTGGGGAGCATTAACAATGGAGTTTATGGTGGATGTAAGGAAGGTAGTGATTAAGGGAGATGTGGGGCTTTCCAAATAACTGGTTTCTCTTAAAACTATGGTGCAGGACATTCAGTTGGCAAGCGGAGGGTATTTGGTGGAGCTGAATAGTTTGGAATGAGTGAGATTGGAGGGAGGAGACATACACCTCTCCATTCAACCGTT
>NW_021562805.1:0-405 GCF_001605985.2 Dendrobium catenatum
AGCTCGGTCCTACCAAGATCTACATCGTTGATCAACGGGATCAACGGTCCAGAGGCCATGCGGCTGGGATTCTGCCTGACCGAGAACCCTAACTCTATTTTCACCTAGATCTCTCGAATCACTCGACGAAACTTCGCAAAATTTTAGACATAGAAGGGGGACATGAAGAGCATCAATGGGGGCGTGGATTACTGAATGATTAGGTCTCAATCATTCACTAATCCCTACATTAGTTATACTTACTTTTCTTGTTATTCGTAGTTTGCATGTGTAGGGTGCACCACCACCTAGTTTAGGCCCTCCTAGATCTAAGGACATGGTGTGCTTACTGTTTTTCATATGTTCCTTGCATTATTACCCTAAGGAATAGCTAAAACTTCAATTTAAACTTGTATAGCGTAGTGA
>NW_021562806.1:0-400 GCF_001605985.2 Dendrobium catenatum
CCAGGCCATACACGCCACATGAGTAAAACTGGGGAGAAAAAAAAATACAACAATAATTTGTAAAAAAAATTCACCAAGTGACAATGGATAAACATCACTATATTTGACAAATATAGATCAAGGATGTACCCAGTATCACATTCCTTAGAAATTCGAGTTAGTTGTTTTGGTATCCCAGACCACACTTGAAGGTGCCAAGTGAAACTGGGGAGAGTCAACCCTCGGAGGGGACTGGAAAGGAGGTCTTGTGCAATAACACCAAAGTGACTGGTGAGTGCGGATGTAAGCACAAATATCCCTACGACGTATTTACATACAATCTTTAAAGACGATCTCATATTTTGCATGACGAACATCACGTGGTAGAGGACAAATCGTCGTGGCCACAGACTGCCGAAAA
>NW_021562807.1:0-231 GCF_001605985.2 Dendrobium catenatum
GTCCAGGATGATATAGGATCGTCCAGGATGATGAGTTTGGTTGGTGAAATTTTGAAAAAAATAGGTTTTGAAAAATATTAGTTTTCTTTGGGGATTTTAAAATTGAGATTTAATTCTAATTCTAAAATTGAATCGCCCCATTAGAAAAATTATATCACCTCGAAGGACAAAAATAAAATTTCATAATGGTGTTTAGATTTAGAATTATGAAATTCATCTTGAATATCATGA
>NW_021562808.1:0-223 GCF_001605985.2 Dendrobium catenatum
CGTATAGGTGGTTCCCCGGTCCGCTGCAAACGACGAGGACGGGATTGGAGTCAGAAATTTATGCCTTGGAGTCGTCGACGAGGTAGCAGTGTCAATGAGGTCGTGTATACGACGATCGAGACAAGAGGGGCAAGCATGCTTCTCTTTTTTTTTTTTAATTATATCTAATTATAATTAATTATAATTAATCATAATTAATTATAATCAAATAATAATGATTATT
>NW_021562809.1:0-262 GCF_001605985.2 Dendrobium catenatum
GAGGGTAGTCACTCCCAAATTTTGAATTCAAAGTTCAAAAGAGCGTTAAAAGCTCTCTTTTATTGGAGTAAAGCTAAGGTGAAAAATTTGAACCTTCTTAAAGAAAACTTGATGGAAGATATTTTGAATTTGCAAACTAAGGAATCAGATATTGGATGGCTTACTAAAAAAGAATGCTGGATTTTGAAAGCTAAGGTGTTTGAGCTCAATTCAACTATGTCTCAATTGAACACATGGTGGAAACAAAGAGCAAAAGTCAAAA
>NW_021562810.1:0-283 GCF_001605985.2 Dendrobium catenatum
AAATCTGGGACGGTGTCAGCTGTGGATAAGGGAAAGCGACCAATAAAAGTTCAGACAGAAAGATCACCTCCTCAGTTTTATAATCAGCAGTATCAAAGGCCACAGTATCCGCCACCACAACACCCTCCACTTCGGATTCAGCCAGAATTCAACCAACAACAACCTTACCTTACTCCAGAAGAAAGAAAGGAAAAGTGGGAAAAGTTCAATGAGATGATTGGTAAGACATACCCCTTTAAGAAGGATGCTTTGAAGAAGATCTTCAAAAATCTTCTGAAAAAGC
>NW_021562811.1:0-348 GCF_001605985.2 Dendrobium catenatum
CTTAGTTATTGTCCTTAATGACACTAAGTTTAATAGGCTCAAATCAATGTGTTGGCTAACCCTTAAGCAAAGAATAAATAAGCACATATGATAGCACAATCAAGTCCTTAAAACTAGGAGTGCCTAGGCTAGGTGGTGTGTGCACAACCTAAGCATGCAAAGATTAATTTTAGATTAGCATAGCTAACTTGTGATTAATGAATAATTAGAATATAATTATCCATTAATCACCTTCCCCCCATGTCCTATTCACACATTCAACTTATGCTCAAGATTCTAAGAGGATCTCCCAAGTCTTTAGAAGCTAGACATATACATATAGATTTGAAACATAAATGTATATATATA
>NW_021562812.1:0-521 GCF_001605985.2 Dendrobium catenatum
AATATGTAGCATCTTCGTAGATCCTGATTTCTTGAATAGAAAATGGTTGCATATCACCCTTAATCACGTGTTCAATGCCATCTTGTTGGTACTTGATGCATTGGTGAATGGTAGATGGAACCATTCTATATTCATGAATCTAAGGTATACCTAAAAGGGTATTAAAGGACGTCGCCAAATCAATTATATGAAACATAGCTTCAGTTTTCAAGTCTCCTATTTGTAAGAGCAAGGTGATTGAACCTAAAGCCCTCTCGCCCTTTTCATTGAACCCACTAAGCACAAACCTATCGGTTGAGAGCTTGCTAGTATCAACTCTTAGGTATGCGAGGGTTTTTATGTTCATTATGTTGAACGATGCACTCGGATCAACGAGGACTCTTGATAACTTAAAATTTCCCACATCTACAGTAATGTAAAGGGGACTATTATGGTTAGCAGTTCTCAAGAGCAAATCTTCATCTGAAAAGGAAACTCCAGGAAACTCTTTGAAGTAGAATGCCTCACCTTTTGAAGTTGCA
>NW_021562813.1:0-288 GCF_001605985.2 Dendrobium catenatum
GAAAGAATGCAATTGAAATCTCCTCCTATCACCATAGAGATATCCTTTTTAGTAAAGAATTCCAATCTTTCCCAAAGCAATCTTCTTCTATATACATCCTTGCTTCCATAGATTGAAGCAATTCTCCAAGTTCCTTTGTTGAGAATCTCCAAATCCCCCACAATAAATTGTGAAGAATATTCTAATATTTTAAAAGATGTAATGTTGCCTTTCCATAATACAAGAATGCCCCAAGATAAACCTTCTCATGTAACACAAAAGAAGTTCCAATCGGTGCCTATGAGAATA
>NW_021562814.1:0-387 GCF_001605985.2 Dendrobium catenatum
GATTTTACATACATTAATTAATATATATGACAAACTACCAACTAATTATTAATGACAAAATTACTTAAGGAGAAACAATGACTAATTAATTTGCAAGTTTATTAAATTATAACTGAGTTGAAAATAAATTTGTAATTTAATTAATAATTGCTTTGTCCATAATTAAGTAAATTAATCAAAAAATTAAATAGAATTAATTTAAATTAATCACCAATTAAAACTTTTTTAAAATTGCTTTAATTTATATTAAGATTTATGAGTGGTTGAAAATGATCTTAATTTATATGAAGATTTGAGTATAGACCTTCAAATTGTATTGGTCATCTATAAAGAAGATTCGAGGCATCCCCAAAAAAGAAAGGTTCGATGATGCATGCAAAAAAATGC
>NW_021562815.1:0-235 GCF_001605985.2 Dendrobium catenatum
GGCAGAGAAACCTTTGGAAGCCGAGACGCCACGTTGGATGGAGGTGAGAAAAAGTAGCCGTTGGAGGAGAGGATGGGGCACTCTTCCATTGTAAAGATCAAGGTGTGAATGTGTGACGTCGCAATTTCTTGAATTTTGACTCAAATTATTGGCTTTTAATTCTAATATGGGTTATTGTATAATAATGGTTAATAAGTTGGCCTTACATTGTTTTGTGCATTAATATATTATTTAT
>NW_021562816.1:0-339 GCF_001605985.2 Dendrobium catenatum
CTTTTTTGAAAAGTTGTAAAAATATTTTTGTATGATTGAAAAATTTGCTTTTCTAGACAAAATATTAATTAGAGAGAAAATAAATTAAATGTGAATTTTAATTATTTTAATTGATAAAAATCCTTAAAATTATTTTCAAGGCTATGAGCTAAAATTCTCTCAATATAAAATTAATGATTGACACTAATCATTTCTCCTTGATAGAAAAAAAAAAGGTTAATTGCTTTGAAATGTTTCATTTTTTTCCTTATCTTCAAGTATCAAAGAAGCATCCTGCATTTATGTAAGAAAATATAAAAACATACAACAACAACAACAACATCAAGCATTTGTCCCACT
>NW_021562817.1:0-298 GCF_001605985.2 Dendrobium catenatum
GCTTAAGGCAATCCATTAGGAGTTTGAGGGTTCAAGCAATTTGGACATTTAAAGAGTTATTGACCAAATGTTGACTGGTCAATAACCAAGTGGACTGCTGATGTGGCAGCCAAGTGGCCTCAAAAATTGATTAAAATAAATCAAAACCAAAGCCAAGTAAAGTGATGGAGGTTTGAATTTGATATGGGGTTTGGAGTATATTTAACCCAACCTTAGAGTTGACTTAGTCAACTTCTACTTCGATTTGATTGACCAACATCACAAAACATGGTTAGGCCATAATTAGAAGTTGGTTTGA
>NW_021562818.1:0-327 GCF_001605985.2 Dendrobium catenatum
TGTGCCCACCCTGAGTCTTTGGTGGATCCGCCTATGGATAGAATACAAAATAAGTATGTATATGTGAAAGGTTGGAGTAGCTCTAATAATAGATAAGATTAGAGAGACTTGTCTTAAATGATCTAGTCACATAAAACGTCAGCTTTTCTATGACCCGGTTCGCATATTAAATTTATTACATTTGGCCTAAGAAAAATAGAGATAGACCTAAAAATGCTTATGCTTCATTTGCAACAGCTTTCTTATTGCTTCTTAAGACAATTTTTTTAAAATTTTGTACTAAAAAGCTGGTTTAATAAGCAGTAAGAAGTCAGCTTTCTAATTACT
>NW_021562819.1:0-249 GCF_001605985.2 Dendrobium catenatum
GAATGTTTCACCCCCTCTTTTATCTGCTAGTGTGCTGAATCTTCGTACAATACTAAGATGTTAAAACATATATTTCTCTACCGCCGCGAATATTCCAGGACACAACAATTATGAATATTTTAACCATAATATTAATTATTCAAATTTCACTAGTAAATAAATGTTATGATTTTATGAAGATATAATTTATTATATAGAATTTTTTGGATTTCTATATTTTAACATTTCATATTATATTTCATCATGAAA
>NW_021562820.1:0-469 GCF_001605985.2 Dendrobium catenatum
GATATACTAGAAATAAAAACAGCTGGAAAAGATATCAAGTATATATCTCAATGGGCCCTCAATGAATTCATCAACTTTTTATTTAATATTTAAGTCAATTAAGTCAAACTCACACACATATCACATATTAAGTCAATTAAGTCAAACTCACACACATATCACATATACAAGACTTAAATCCTAGACCTTTTGGTTGATAGCCAAATTTCCAACCACCAGATCAAACCGAGCTACAAGATATATTAGCCTTGCAGAACAAATTTTCTTTTGCCTCTCTCTCATTGAGATGATCGTAAGTGAGCACTATTGAGGACTCTTTTTTTTTTTTTCGGTTTTCAAGAAAAGGACTCTTTTCCTGCCCTTATATAGAGAGAAAGGGAAAGAGATGATTTTTCTACTTGAGAAGAATGATCATTCTTCTATTTTTTAATTATTATATAACATAATTACTTCTTGTTTAAGGTGCATA
>NW_021562821.1:0-235 GCF_001605985.2 Dendrobium catenatum
CCCAATCTATCAGAACAGGTACTGATACCGCCATCCCTTGGAACTCCTCCATACAGCGTGATAAGGCATCCGCTGCCTTATTCTCTAGCCTTGGCTGATAGTGGATCTCAAAATCATATCCCAACAGCTTGGATAACCACCTCTGATGCTCCTCTGTGACCATCCTCTGCTCCAACAAGTACTTCAGGCTTCTCTGACCAGTTCTGACAATAAAGTGTCTGCCCAAAAGATAAGG
>NW_021562822.1:0-239 GCF_001605985.2 Dendrobium catenatum
GCTTAGCTTTTCTAGAGGTTTTGGGAACCTTTACTGATGTAGTGTCATATACTACACCGGCAGCACACTATACCGGTTTCCTAACTGCCAGATACGCCTCCCACTACCTCACTCCCTTTACATGTTATTTTAGTACCTACTGCAATAGTTTGCTTTATGCCTGCATTTTCTTTTATAGCAATTTCAACTTTAGTAGAAGAAATACATATAGGAACAGTGGAACCAAGACTTGTAGAGAA
>NW_021562823.1:0-268 GCF_001605985.2 Dendrobium catenatum
AAGAATTTTTAAATTAGGGCACTGATTTTTCATATGTACATGCTTCCTACATCGAAAGCAAATAACGTCAGAAGGAATATGAACATCCTTACCATTTTTTATATTTTTTTCACTTTTGCTTATGCTTTGGAGAGCTTTATGATTTGCTTGACAAGTCATCATCATCTAAGATATCTTCTTCTCTATCTTCCATTTTTAAAACAATCGTTTCACCTGCATCCAAAAGTCTTCGACCCAACCCTTGCTCGTAGGCAATGAGTGAGCCAAT
>NW_021562824.1:0-393 GCF_001605985.2 Dendrobium catenatum
GCCATGGCTTCTTTTGCCCCTTCCGTTACCTTTGCTTTCGGCTCGGACGCACGAGTGACTCTCCCTGAGTCCCTGCTCGATAGTCCGCCAGTGGGAGGAATCACTTTTGGTTCCTTCACTAACTCGGCCTTCATCACCCTTGGCGGGCTGACCCCGACGGAGGCTGCTGCATTCTCTCCTCCTCATAGGAGAGGACGTGCAGCCATGCGCCCCTTCGGACGACCAGCTGCTCGATAGACAGCCCGGGCACCTGCTCGTCCCGTTCCTGTACTTGCGCATCCAGTGCGCGCTGTGGCTAGGCGACCAGTGCCTAGGCCACATCCGGTTCCAGTTTGTCCTGCGGTTAGGCGTCCAGTGCCTACCGCTCTTGTTGCTCAGGTTGCCCCGGCCCTC
>NW_021562825.1:0-200 GCF_001605985.2 Dendrobium catenatum
GACTTATTCCTTGTCTGACAAAGGAAGCCAGCTAAAAAAAAACTCCTAATCGTGTAAAATCCATGCTATCCGGTCTGTATGAGAGATGGGTGGGTAGTTTAGACACTGAAATTGGGATCGACAACTAAAGAAATTCCCTAATTGATCCCATATTTATGAGTGATATAATGCTCCTAAAACTAATGCAATTAAATTTTAAT
>NW_021562826.1:0-366 GCF_001605985.2 Dendrobium catenatum
GGACGATGTGAGAAAAATTGGTTTGCGCGAATTCTAATCGTTTTTAGAGCAGTTTTTAATTAGATCGTCTGTACGATCTGACGATCGTCCAGGACGAAATTTTTTCTCAAACGTCGAGACGATTGAATCCAGCGATTGAGTGGATAAGACAATTTTAAATATGGATTTCGTCTGTACGAATTTTTGGTTCGTCCAGACGAACAGATGTCGTTTCAGTGTAGGGGTCTGTTTTCAAGAGACATTCCTTCAAATTGCTTTTCAAGGAGGAAAAAGAAAAAGAAAAAGCACATGCCAGTGCTTCAGAAGAAGAAGAAGAAGAAGGAGCCCAGACTTCTGCACCTCAGTCAGATTATCAGAATCTGATTG
>NW_021562827.1:0-504 GCF_001605985.2 Dendrobium catenatum
AAGTGTGTTTGGATGAGCATCAAAGCATTAATAATAGTAGATTATCGAGCACGTTTATAGGGAATTTACCTATAGCAAAGTGGAGAGCCGGCGACTAGAGTAGAGTAGGTGGACGAGTTCGACAGCTGGAGAAGAATATCGGGGTGTGAGACTCAAGGAGACCGGAGAGGAGAGGGGTTCAACTTGGGGGCGAGATCTTCGGCCGGAGGGAGCTTGTCGGCGCCGGATTCCTGCGATGTACTCGGAGGCATGATCGCGAGAAGGGGGCAAGTTGTCTGCAATAGTGAGAAAGAAGTGCGAAGAAGTGAGGAGGAAGGCTCGGACTGGGTAGATTTAGGGCTTTTACCGGCAATTTTCTGGTGGTTTAGGACGCCGGAAATTAATAACTTAATACTGATGGTCTCAACCGCCGATTCAGGCGTCGGTATTAAATTAAACCAGCGCCACGCCCTATAGTTATTAAACCGCCGTTAATTCCGGCGGCGGTTTATTAAAGACCACCGG
>NW_021562828.1:0-227 GCF_001605985.2 Dendrobium catenatum
CGGACATTGCGTTCGCCACCAATGCGGTCTGTCAACAAATGCATCATCCTCGAAACTGTGATTTTCAGGCTCTCAAACAACTACTCTAGTACATTAAAGGCACGATCGACTTCGGTCTTCCTATCACAACGGGTGAATTATGTCTTCGTACATATGTATATGCAGATTGGGCCGCCGACTCCACAGACCGTAAATCGATATCTGGCTTTTGCACGTTCTTAGGCAAT
>NW_021562829.1:0-215 GCF_001605985.2 Dendrobium catenatum
CAAATCCGTAAATCCAGGATTTGCGAATTTACGCTGTAAATCCGGTAAATCCTTGTAAATCCAAATCCTGCTTCTACTCGGATTTAATGCAACTTACACTGCGAAAGTCCTTCCCGCGACGCACGTGTCACGATGTCCAGCCCGACCTCTTTATGTACATGGAGGAAGACGCAACTTCTTGATGCGGAGCATTTTAAGTCTAAAGTGTCCCTTAG
>NW_021562830.1:0-254 GCF_001605985.2 Dendrobium catenatum
TTATGAATTTCCAATAATCTAAGTCAAAATTTGACTTGGATTTTTGTAAATTCATAAACAAAATCAGATTGCATCAAATAGGCTTAAGAAAATTACATTGGATCAACATTAGGCCCTATTACATCTCTGCTAAAATTTAACTCAAGATAATATATATATTTTTATTTACAAATAAGATAAATATTTTAGTATAATTGAAATTATTAAGGAAATGTTACTCAAAATAATTTTTATTATTTTTATAATACAGTACT
>NW_021562831.1:0-230 GCF_001605985.2 Dendrobium catenatum
CACTTGACACAGTCTAGAGAAAAGGATGGATGTGGCGACATCCTGTGATACAGATAGGTAGGGTTTATAGCTCCAAAAGGGAAGGAGACTAACCTACCATTTAGGTATACTACAAAATCAAATGTAGTAGCCTCGAATCCTAAATCTAAATTAGGTTTAGTGTTCTACACAACACTAGTACCCATGTCGTAACTAATGTGAAAGTTCGTTAGAGATGTTAAGCCCTATAG
>NW_021562832.1:0-208 GCF_001605985.2 Dendrobium catenatum
AGCGATCTGTTACCATATGATGATCCATTTCTGCCGCCTTCAACGCCTTCCCCGCCAACTGAAATGCCTGTGTAGATATTGTTCTACGCCTGATTCGGAAAAATTAGGGTTCATATACTGCTCTGAGAAATCAATTGATAAAGGGACCAAAGGAATATGACATAAACGTAATTTAGGAGGAAGAAAGAAGATGATATTTCTTTGGAGG
>NW_021562833.1:0-1264 GCF_001605985.2 Dendrobium catenatum
CCGGTAAACTTCGTCTCTGTTGATCGTACTGTACGACTCACATCGTACTGTATGATAAATTATTGGTCATTGTACGGTACGATATCTCATCTTCATACTATACGCGCCACGTCAGCGAACGGATTGGGACGAATTTGAGCATGCTGGTACATTATTATTATCGATCGTACTGTACGATATACACACATCGTACTATACGATCCACCTTAGCAAACGGATGAGATCGAAATAAAGGGGTTTGGTACGATATTAATGTCATTCGTACGGTACGATACACATGTTCGTATTGTAAGATACTTTTGGTCAAAAGTCATATTGACGCCCTCAGGACGATCGATATTCAACTGATCGTACTGTACGTTACTGATCGTACTGTACGTTTTGACCTCCTTTTCCCGGTACGAACCGTCAGAACAATTATTACCATATCGTACTGTACGATGTACTATCGTACTGTACGATGTACTATCGTACTGTACGATATGAGAAAAACCCTATAAATAGGATAGATAGGTAGATATCCTCACTCCACTCACTCACCTTTCACTCACCTTCCACACAATGTCTAGTTCCAGCAAGAGAGGTCGTTTGGTAGCGGGAAGCTCTTCTTCCTCTCGCTGCCATAGCGCTCGATTCTTGAATGCTGAAAACGAGGATGCATACCACAAGTTCAAAGCCTGCAAAATCACACCCTCCAGAATGCTAAATCAGGAAGCTCTGAACTTCGAGGTACTAAACCTCTTTGCTTCCACCACCCTCCAATTTCTTCTCACCCTGGCCTTCCCTTACAATTTTGAACTCCTTCTAGAATTCCTAGCCAATCTAACATATATTGTCGATAACCTCACTTTCAACTCTTTTGTTTGTCATCAAAATGTTGAAATAACCAAAGTTGACATCGCCCAATATATTGGGCTATCTACTGAAGGGCCTATTGTTCGTTCTTTTCTTACAAACGATTTTGACTGGCACGATGTTAATCGAGTCCTTCAAAACGCCGCATTCTATCAACACCAACCTCTCATTTCATCACTAAATAGAATTGCGTGCATAATTAAACATGTCCTTCGTACCTCCATAATACCCAAAGTTGGTGACCGTGTCAACATGACCCCGACCCTATCTGTCACTTCCTACCTTATCATGACCAATACAAAATTCGACGAGTCCGATCTGATTATTGACTACATTTGCCATATGACCTTCGTTCGTCTCCATACCACTCGCCGAAAACAAAATATAGCTCTTGGTCACCTTATAGGAT
>NW_021562834.1:0-339 GCF_001605985.2 Dendrobium catenatum
GCCTTGAATTCTTCAATGCACTGAACATCAGAACCTGCCACAATCAAGTCATCAACATAGACTCCCACAAGTAGACTTGATTCTTCAGTATGCTTCATGTAAACGGCGTGCTCCTGAGAATTTCTTCTAAAACCAAGGGATATTAAACACTCATCTAATTTTGTGTTCCAAGCCCTTTGTGCCTGTCTCAAACCATACAAAGCCTTCTTCAATCTCAAGATTTTGCTTTCATGCCCCTCTTTCACAAAACCTTCAGGCTGTTTGACATACACCTCCTTCTCTAATTCACCATTCAAAAATGCTGATTTCACATCCAAATGATGTATCTTCCAATCCTCT
>NW_021562835.1:0-251 GCF_001605985.2 Dendrobium catenatum
AAAGGCAAATTACGATAAAAAAATAGTTATGAACTTACGATAATCCTTAATTAAGTTAAAAAAAAACTATTATTTCTTAGTCCGTCGCACACTTCTTATGTTATGTCGTTTACGTTTTGACTTCGGTCTTATTTGAGATGGCTTAGTTTACTTTTTTCAATTTTGAAATGAAAGATTTTTTAAAAAAATATTATTTGTATGTATCACATTTTCAAAAAAAACTTTTTAGAAAAATATATTTTTATACTATT
>NW_021562836.1:0-221 GCF_001605985.2 Dendrobium catenatum
CAATAGAATAATCATTCAAATCTTTTGATCCTACAATAAAAGTAATGGGACATATTTAGCAGCAAAGTGGGAAGATAATAGCTTATGCCTCTAAGTTAAATTCTCATTAAAAAAAGTATCCTACTCATGATATGGAGTTGTTAGCAATAATGTTTGCATTAAAAATTTTGAGACACTACTTGTATGGAGTGAAATGATATATATATATATATATATATAGT
>NW_021562837.1:0-553 GCF_001605985.2 Dendrobium catenatum
GCCTCATAAAATCTTTCAATTTACATTTGGTCTGCATTCTGAAAAATAGAATTAACTCTAATTCTCTTCTAGATCCTTTCTTCGACTCCTCTCATTCTCTGTTCTTGAATGAAGAGAGCTGTAACAACTTTACCTTATCTTCCCCCAGTTAGATTTGGGTAAAGTGTGACGCCTCTAAACTTAGCTTCAAGCCATCCTACATATCGGACCAGATTATTTTGGGTATTGTATGGGTCGGTTCACAACCTCTGTTGCATCTCTCTGCTATTTACGCTTCCAACCATTCTATTGAACGTAAGGTTCTGTGGGACTCTTTAGCTCAGCTATCTCCTTCTATTGATCTCCCCTGGGCTTTAATTGGGGACTTCAACTGCTGTCGTTACGCACATGAAAAGTCTGGTGGCAATGCTATCAATCATACTTCTTTGTTAGACTTCAACAATATGATATTTAACAATAGTCTCGTGGACTTAAACTCTGTTGGACTCAAGTATACATGGTTTAATCAGCGCACTACCAATCCTATACATATCAAACTTGACCGTGTCCTAGT
>NW_021562838.1:0-209 GCF_001605985.2 Dendrobium catenatum
AAATTTTTAATTAAAGATAAATGATTTAAATTAAATAATAAATTTAACTAAATATGTTAAATAATTAAATAAATCATAAATATTAACCAAGGCTTCATGCATTTGCTTTATCCCCCTCCCCTTTTCTTAAGACTTTCATGAAGCATTTTATAAGCTGAATAAAGGAACCAAAACAATAAGAGCTAGAAGAAAAAAAAAAGCAAGAGACT
>NW_021562839.1:0-1114 GCF_001605985.2 Dendrobium catenatum
TTTTCTATGTATATCTCTATATGCATGTGTTCAAAATCTTTATCTTTTAAGATTTGTTAATTTGATTATTTTTGGTAATTGATTGGGTTTGCGAGATTAGCGTACAAGAAAACGGGGAAAAAAGGAAGCAGGAAGAAGAAAACGGAATTTTGAAGAAGGGATAGAATTTTTTCGTTTTGTTTTCGTTTGTCTTATGCAACTCAGAAATAATTATTTTGTTGGTTAGCTAAATCGTGGAATGGTATAAGGAATTGAAAAATATATTAAGTTTTTTAATCATAAAATAAGCAACAAAATCACTACCCTTTTTCAATAAAGGTTCTTATCAATATTGATTGGAGTTTTATAGCTTTTTTGAGAGTGAATTTTAGTTGAAGATTGATTATAAACTTGTTGGGGCGAATAGATTATGTTTTATATACTCATTTGATTGGAATGTGTTTAGTGGTTCTATTGTTATGTTTAAATTCATTGGTGTCCCTCATACCATAATGAATGACACTAATGTCATATAGTTAGTGTCTTTTTAAGAGGATATGAGCAACGTTTGAAAGTAGAATGTTGTACTAAATTTTATCTTTATAATTGTTCATTTTAACAGGGACAACATGTTTATTACGTACGTGAACATGTGTATAATTCACCTAACTAACCTGAAAGGGCTCGAGGTGGGATTCATTTTTTGATTGGCTTTAGCTAATAGGTGTATCTAAATAACATCCATATAATTTCCCCCATATTTGACTAACATACATATTTTATTATTACAAATTATATACAAGCTAGATATTTTTTTTTCTTCTATAATCTTTAGTCTCCTTCTTAGCACTAAGTTAAGGATCATCTAAAAGTTCAAGTTCTTCATCAAACAAAAGGAAGGGCATCATAAGAAATATATTCAGGATCATCATCATTAGGGTTATTAATTCTGCTAGGAATAGAATTTTAGCTTTATATTGATTATGCATATGACCTTTTTTTTCACACTTGAAATAAGTGACGTCCCTTGTATTTTTAAGCTCCCTCCAGTAGGATCATTAGTCATAAGGGGTTTCTCCGATGGATGCAGAGGTTTTAGTAGGAGTAATTTGAGAGAAAGTGCATAGGGCTAAAC
>NW_021562840.1:0-282 GCF_001605985.2 Dendrobium catenatum
TTTTCCAACACTTGAATATCCAACAAAAATTCCTTCTTGTAATTTTGGATCAAATTTTTCTAAGGCAGATTTTCCATTGTTATGTATGAACACCTTGCAATCAAAAACATGCAAATGTGACAAATTAGGTGTTTTTCCTTTTAACAACTCATATGGTGTTTTATTTAAGTTTGATCTTATATTCACCCTATTTAGAACATAGCATGCAATGCTAACCGCCTCAGCACAAAAATATTTAGGAAGTTAGTATTCTGCCAACATTGCTCGGGCGGCTTCTATTAG
>NW_021562841.1:0-387 GCF_001605985.2 Dendrobium catenatum
TAGAACCAGCTCAAGATGGGGTAGATTGGGGTTGAGTCAGTCTGTAATCCTAGTCAATTGTAATCTTTGGTGTAACTAATGCAAAGTAACCCTACACACACACACTTGAGAGACTTAGAATTTATGTTTTTAATCAAATCGGCTAGGATGATATTTACATCGGCCTGGACGATCAGGCTAAAAAAAAAGTTCTAATCAGGGGTTCTTAATTAAGGCAGCCGTCTTTAGCCAATCGTCCTGGAAGATACTTGTATCGGCCTGGACGATATGCTCAAAATAAAAAGAAATTGCCGCCATAAACAATTAAGGTATTCTGTATTTTTGGCAATCAGCCTGGACGATCTTGGATCGGCCTGGACGATATTCACAATTATGCCTTAATTAATC
>NW_021562842.1:0-205 GCF_001605985.2 Dendrobium catenatum
ACCTGCATATACTTTGGAAAACAAGTATTTGTATTCTCTAGCATAAAAGAATATTCGAATTGATAATTTTAAATATTTATTCGGAGATCTCGGCACGCAGCGCGATGTCGACCCGAATAAATATTTAAAATGCCCCCAGTCTAATGAGGGATTTTTGAAATGCATTCCCGCTATACAAGAGAATTTCAAAATATAAGTAAACATG
>NW_021562843.1:0-277 GCF_001605985.2 Dendrobium catenatum
CACCCATTGTTTGCTTCATCACAACTTCCGGCACCATATTAATATTCTGAACTACCGGACCAACAACCACCTTATTTTTAAAACTATCACAAGAAGCTCCCTCATGACCTGGCTTTCCACATTCACAGCAGATTTTAAAAATTCCCTCGTATTCAATCTTCTGAAAGAATTTACCATATGAACCTTCCACCCAAACTCCTAATGGCAGTTTCAAATCTAATGGTATTCGGACACAAATACGAGCGTATTCCCTTCTGCTCCACTGAAATAAGTTTCC
>NW_021562844.1:0-218 GCF_001605985.2 Dendrobium catenatum
TGATTTATTATGCAAACCAGGTTATCAGAAGATCAAACTTTTAGATAAGATCAATCCATAAATAATAATTAATTTTTCAATTAAAATTTTAATAAAAACTTATATTAAACTTAAAATTTTAATAAATTTTTTTGAGTTGCTTTGTTTAAATTGAATGATTATGTTTGATTCAAATTCTATGTTCCCATCGGATCAGTTCCATATCATATCTAAATCAG
>NW_021562845.1:0-276 GCF_001605985.2 Dendrobium catenatum
GTTTTAAAATCATAAGTTTAGACTACTTTTTGAAAAAGGAGTATGGCTAATTTTAAAAACCATAAATTATTAGATGGATATTCGATTGTTAGACCACCTTTATTTGAAAATATTTCTTTTGATTTTTTGAAAATTCGAATGTCTACTTTCTTGCAATCAATAGATTATTGAATGTGGAATATGATTCAAAATGGTTATTCTGTTCCGTCACGTATTATAGATGGAATCAAAACTGATACACCTTTTTTGAATGGAGTAGAGTAGAACAAATTTATG
>NW_021562846.1:0-3792 GCF_001605985.2 Dendrobium catenatum
GAAAATGGTAGCTGATCTCTCTTCCACCTTTTGATTTATTTTCTTCTCATCAGAAGTACAACTGGTTCAAAATTTATTCATTCGTCGGAAACCCTAACTTAGACTACTTGCAGTCGGTGACCCTCCATACGAATCTCGGGGACATCAAATGTGAGATATTCTGTGATGAGGTGCCCAAAACCGCCGAGGTAAAAATTTGCCTTCTAGCTCTTTGTCTATTTTTAACTCTTGTTTGTCTTGAGTTTTGGATAAGTGCGATGAAGGTCAGTTTTAGGGCCCTGGAATTGACCTCGAGGAATAACTGAAAGGCCTTATCAGGTCTTTTGCGAGCTCAAAATAAGGGTTTATGGTTAATCGTTAGGGTTCCAACTTATGCGGGGGATGAAAAACTATTGGCTTGTTGTCTTTATTTGTAATGGATTTCGTAAGTATATCATCGATAATTTTAGTTGCACAGCAGTAAAGAGATACGAAGGTAAGGATGTGTATTCTAATTTCTAACCAGTTTAAATGATTGAGAGTGCTGCATGCCAGAATATTCGAGAGGGTAGTCGTCTTAGATTTATATCAAGATCTGGCACATATAGATAAAAGATGAGTTGCATAAGACATTATAGTTTTAACATGAAAAACTCATGAAAAGTGGAAAAACCTTAGAGCCGGACATAGTTTGAATGATTTTATTAGTATCTATTGGTTACAAATGATGTCCTTTATCATAATAGGGGAATGTATTGATACATTATATGGAATGCAAACTCTAGAATGAATTGTTATGGAAGTTGGAAGAATCTTGTGGCATGAGAGCTATCTTCAATTGTTGTTTGATGTTTGTTTGGCCATTTTTATTTGACATAGGGAGACTAGGGATCAAAAACTCCACTATAAGTTTATTGTTAATGTTGCGGCGTGATACTAACGTTTGTCAAAATAAATTTGGATTCATGCCGGGTAGGTCTACTATGGAAGCTATGCATTTATTGAGAGGTTTGATGGAGAAGTATAGAGAGAATAAGGAGGATCTACATATGATATTTATTGATTTAGAGAAAGCATATGATAAAGTTCCAAGAGAAGTGCTATGGGGAGTTCTAGAAAAGAAACGAGAAATAATGCTTATATTAAAGTCATTAAGGATTTGTATGTAGGAGCTATTATTTGTGTCCAAACACATGGTGGTTTGACCAAGTATTTTCATATTTTAGTTGGATTACATCAAGGATTAGCTTTAAGCCCATATCTTTTTTGCTTTAGTCATAGATGTTCTCACTAGACATTTGCAAGAGGTTGTACCCTGGTGTATGCTTTTTGCTGATGATATTATTCTTGTTGATAAGGCTAGAGAGGGAATTGAAGGTAAACTTGAATTATGGAGTCAACCTTCGAGTCTAAAGGCTTTCGTTTAAGTAGATCTAAAACTGAATATGTGGAATGTATTTTTAGTTATAATAGTTGGGTGGATTGTGACTTTGGGTGATCAAGTTATTAATAAGAGTACATGTTTTATATATCTTTGGTCTATTGTTCAGAGTGATGGTGAAATAGATGGGGATATTATTAGTATAATTCAAGTTGGATGGTTGAAATAGAGGAATGCATCGGGCTTGTTGTCTGATAGAAAAGTCACCCTCAAATTTAAGGGAAAATTCTATAAGATGGTGGTTAGACATGCAATGCTTTATGGTGTAGAATGTTGGCCATTAAAAGAGAAGCATAATATTAAGTTAAGTGTTGCAGAGATGAGGATGCTTAGGTGGATGTGTGGCTTTACTTTAGAGTCAGGATATGAAATGAGCATATATGTGAAAAGTTTGGAGTTCCAATGGAAGATAAGATTAGAGAGAGTCTCCTTAGATGGTTTGGTTACATAAAATGGTGGCCTTCCGATGATCCAGTTAGGAAAGTAGATGTATTAGATTTGACTTATGTTAAGAAGGGTAGCGGCTGACTTAAAAATACTTGGTTAGAAAATTTTAGAAATGACATTTCTTTATTAGATATAAATGATAATTTAAATTTTAAAATGACACAATGGAGAAAAATGATTCATGTAGCAGATCCCACATAGTGGGATAAAGGCTTGATGTTGTTGTTGTTGTTGTTGGGAGTTAGAACTGATGTATGTGACATGCATTGGCCTTATAAACCATTCCTTTAATATTTAAGTGCCTTAATGATGTCGTAATTAAGCATTCGTGGGCTCTTTGGATTCATCTCATTGAGACACTTGATTATATGCATGTGAGATTTAAGAGATCATTTGGTCATGCAATTAATACCCTGAAATTTTGAAGTACAATTCAAGTACTTGATTTATGCTCACTTAAACCTGGATTGTATCACATTTGGTGTCAATGAGTTCATCTTGTCGAGATGTTCAATTCGACTATAATTTTGCTAACATCAGAGTTCATATGGTCTTGAATTTAATTACGAAAATTTCTCGTTCAAATATACATCAATATTCGTGCATGATCAAGCTATTTTTTTGATGATGTACAAGGGCGATTTTGGAATGGCCATAAAATCTTACTCCAATGCATCCTACTTGGTCAAGATATCTTGACCCACAATTTTAGTCAAGTTGAGTTTTATACTAATTAGATTTGCTTTGAGATGAATGCAATATACAATTTGGTTGATTATGCATGCATTATACTCATCTCAAAGAAAATCCAACGAGCATAACAAGTCCATCATGACCACAATTTGGTTAGGATATCTTAATCCAAGTTTTCTCCTTGTGTCAAACACAATATTAATTCTACTTTCTACATCTGGTGGAGAATGCCTATTAAATGTTGAACTCAATCAAATTTGTTCACTTGTTTGGATGTTAGTGTTTAATGTTTATGGCCTAGTGTTGTGATTGTACTAATTTTGATGATGTTCTTGCATCAAATCTTTAGGTTTGATCAAAAAGATATATGAATTATACTTTTTCTAAAGTTTTAGTTATATATGTAATAGGTGCTATTTATTTTGATGTGGTTGGTTCAAGACAACTCCATCATGGTTGGTTTTATCCAATAGATTCATTGATAATGTGTTAATATGGAAAGACACATGCTTTCAATTAGGTAAAGCCTACTTGGAGTAGCTTTCATAATGAAAACTGTCTATATGATGCAAGGTTGAGTATCTATGAATTAACCTCTCCCTAGACCCTACATTTAATAGATACTGTATACTTTGTTGTGATTGGTCCGAGAAAACTCCATCAAAAATGGTTTTGACCGATAAATTCATTGATACATATGTATTAATCTATAAAGAAGCATACTTCGCAATCAGGTGTAAATTAACTTCTCCTTATTCCCTACATTTAAGGGAGCCTCCATTTGGACCACCCATGTAGTTTTGATAGCTCACCTGATTACTTGCCTTTTTCTATTAAAAAATTATAGTATTGTGAAATTTGATCTTGTATGTTTATATCTTTGATATTAGGTTTTTTTTCATAGACATGTAAGGATCATAGGATGGCTTAGGGGAAGTGCTTAACTTTTCTTAGGCTCTTATCTCTTTTTATTTTATGCATGTTGGTGTTAGATAGAGTTAATAAAAGTGAATCAAAGTTTGGCTAGATGCACTAGTGCTCAAACCTATTTTAAGTCCAAAGCTTATGCTTTTGGGTGACAACCAACAACGTGGTGTTTGTACACCAATATATTTATTAATTCCAATGTGAGAATAAATTGAAACTAGGGGTGTCAATTTCTGGTCACGGGTCGGGTTTGGGTTGAATCCGGAATTGACCCGGCACTATTCGGGTCAACATGAACTGATGTA
>NW_021562847.1:0-240 GCF_001605985.2 Dendrobium catenatum
ATTCTCACACATCTCAAGTTGGTATGACTAGACATGAAAACTCTCTGAATTTGTCCTTTGAGATTCTCACACATCTCAAGTTGGTATGACTAGACATGACAACTCTCTGAATTTGTCCTTTGAGATTCTCACACATCGAATGTCCAGGACATTATTCTTGCGCGTGCTTGATGTAGTAAAGGAGCATGATAAATACTTTCAATAACGAATGGATCGAGCTGGTAGGCTTGGTTTATCACC
>NW_021562848.1:0-305 GCF_001605985.2 Dendrobium catenatum
TCAAGAGTTGATTTGGAGGGAATTCAGAGCAAGAGAGGCCGTGGTTCCAATTTCAAATCAAGGGGAGGTTTTAATTCCCATTAATTAGGTCTTAATTGCAATAAAATAGGCTATTATGACCTATCTATGACCTGATTTGACCAAGTCAACATTTGACTTGGTCAAATCAGTCAATTAGGTCCATGGGGAGGAGGTTCGAGCTCAAGAAAGGGTTTAAAATGATTTAAAATTGATTTGATCTCTTAATGGGCGGGCTAGGTGGTCAACTCTGGTTGACTTGGTCAACTAGGTTGACCCAAGGCCCA
>NW_021562849.1:0-218 GCF_001605985.2 Dendrobium catenatum
CAATATGCTACCCAATTTATTAAGCCTTTCTTTCTTCTACTTCACCAGTGAATTTAAAAGCAAAATGAGCTCTAGTGCTGGTGGGAGTGGTTCAAAAGAGCAATCTGTAGAAAATAATAAGCCATTATGGATTCATGTTATAAAGTTAGAAAAAAATTTTTGAAGGAGGGAATGTGTCATTTAAATGCAATTATTGTGGTGGCACCTACAAAGGATCT
>NW_021562850.1:0-3252 GCF_001605985.2 Dendrobium catenatum
CGATTCATGATCTGCCAGTTGCATATTGATCAGGCATATCCCTAGGGTTAACCCTCCAAATTTGAGCTAATTCTGACATTTATAACCCCAGTAACTGAATTGATTTTCAAAGGCTATGAAACCTTCAAATATTTACTGCCTATACCACTAGATCCTCCATCTTGTGGATTTTGACCTTGACACCCTGCCCAATATCTTTGACCATGTCTATAGCCTCTGTTATGACATATGGATCTGTACACTGCATTTTGTTGGCTCCAATTTAACCCAGAGTTGACTAGGGGTTAAAATGATAAAAATGCACTTTAAGGGCAAAATTGGACTTTTCCCCAAAATTCAACATGACCCTGTCAAATCAAATATTGCAACATCCTCCAATGCTTCCTAAACATCATTAGGAGTGCATTGGACCTAAACTTAGGCCTTGGTCTGACCTGGTTGGCCAAGTCAACCCTGATTGACAAATGACACCTTAGTGGTCCAAATGGTTGTTTTGACTGAAATGACTCTTCTGGTGCATGGGACCATCTCCATTAGTCTCTATCGATCAAATCAAATTTGTTGCGTCCAATCCCAACCCTTGGTTTGACCTGGTTGACGAAGTCAACCATAATTGACCAGATCAACCATAAACCTTGTTTGCACTCATTTAAGCATCAAATCCATTATGAATTCCCTCAAACGCCTTTGACTATCCCTCCTAATGGTTTGGACCAGAGCCTTGCATTGGATACCCACACCCACACCCAGCCATGTACCCATCCATACCCAATGGTATGGGTATGGTCTTGTGGGTGGGTATGAGTGGGTACTCAATATCGGGGGATAAATCGATTTACATTGCTAATCACCGTATATCTTATATTACTGCAATCCTCATTACATAATGTGTAACACTTAATCATGCTGCGACTATGGTAAATTATAATATGCGGCTTGAAAGTTTGCAATCAGAGCACAGCGCAACAAGCCTCAAGGCCATCAGTCCGTGGAAGACTGCGTTCAAAAAGCATGGAAAGTGGGTGGGTATAAGTGGGCACAACATCCCGAAAGTCACCAAGGGTGGGCGAAGCCTGTCCGAGTAAAGCATGGGTATCCAATGGTTACCCAACCAGGACCCCATGTATTTCTTTGGTTAGGACTTGATTGGTCACTTTGACCTAGTCAACAGTTGGCTTGGTCAACTAGACCCAAGTTTTGGTCAAACTTAACCTATTAGAGCCAAATCACTACAAGCACTAAATCAAGTCTTTCAAACCCTTAAGACTATTCAATTGCATGCCTTGGACATCCTCAAACCCAGCATGAGTTGACAGGTAGATGAGTTGCACAACCTTTATGATGCCCCATAATTTGACAGGTAGAACTTAGAAAGATAGAGACTTGGAGGATAAATTCACCTTTATCAGGATTTGGAAACGATTTGCCACTGAGTGGGAGAAAGTTGTTTGTCGATAATGGCGGAGAGGGAGAAGACGATCCTTTCAACGTAGTCTTCAACGGTCCAGTCGATCTCCAAGTTGATGTCAAAGAACAGAGATTGGAGGATGTCAATCTGCCCTTAATCATTGTAGACAAAATCATGATCAAGTTCTGGATCTGCCTTTCATGGATAGGGAGACTTTCCAAAGTGCTGGAGAGGGAAAGGTGTTGCTTTTTCTTTCCTTTTTCTTTTGGTGACATATCGAGCCAAGGACAAGAGATGGAGGGAGAGGTTAGGTAGTGATGTAGACAAAAGGGGGGGTCAACTCATGTAAAAAATAATTAGATTTTTGGCTTCCCTTGAGTCTACTATTTGAGCTGAAATTTTAGCTCATTTATAAGCTGGACTTTAGTTCATTTATTGAACTAAGGGTTAGCTCATTATTAGCTAACATTTCAGTTCATTTATTATCTTACTTTTATTAAATGTTATTTAGAGTTTTAAAGTCTTCTTTTATGATGTCTCTTGGGGTTCCGAAAGGGCTTTTGGAATCCCAAGATAGGTGTTTTGTATTCCCATGCATGACTCCTTGGTTTCCTCCATGGTTTCATTGCATTTCCCCCCTTGGATTCCGGCCGGCTGTTGGTTTCCCGTGCCTGTGCTCCCTCCCGTGACCGTGCCCCCTTGGCTCCCGCTCGGCCTCCTTGGCTCCCGCGGCTACCTCTTCGGTTTCTTAGCTTGAGCTGTTTTTGCGTGAAAAGCATTTGGGTTTAATACTTTTGATGCTTAGTTTCTTGTGTTAAAATTAATGTTAGTGTCTCTTTGTATTCCCTTTCATACCTATATATATGGAGGACTTGTAATGTTTGAAAGTGAATGGAATGATAAGTTATTTTTGGAGGCTTTAACCTGTGGGTTTGCTTTCGAAATCCTGCGGGCTCTTTCCACCCTTCTTTCTCATCCCCTCCGGAAATCCTGCGGGCTCTTTCCAACCTTTCTTCTCGGGCTTCTAACCTCTTTCATCTCTCCGCAAGTGCCACTCTACCTGTATCTTTCTTCTAAGTGCAGCAACTTTAGGGTGTCTTTTTATTTTATTTGGAGTCGTTTGTAAGAGTTTAAGTTGTTGAAATCATCGTTTGTAGCTTTAATTTCCGCTGCTTAGTCTTATTTAAGTTACCTCTTCTTTTTGAGGTATTTTGTGTCTTCTTTTTAATTGGAAGTCTGTTGTTCTTTTCGTGATAAAAAAATATAGGGTCCCCTATATTTTTTGCTCGCATCATTTTGGTATCAGGCAAGTTAGGAAGTCCTAGGTTTGTGATTTGTCAAGTTGTTGTTTGTCAAATTTATTTTGGTTGTCAAGTCTGAGTTTGTCAAGTTTGTCAAAGAGTTTTATTGTGAGTCTAAGTTTAGGTTAAGTTTTTTAGTCTTTTTTGAGTCAGTCAAAAAATGAAAAATAATAAAAAAATAGCTTCATTCATGGAGTTGATCAATCATGACAATCCTAATGCTCCACTCCCGTTGGACAGATGGATTCCTACAGAAGGTGATTCAACGGATCTGCTTTAAGATCGTCTATACAAACTTCAGTATCACATGTTCCTATGTGATAAAAAATTCGAGAAGTACAAAAGATATCTGCAACAGCAATTTGAAAAAGAATAGGAAGAAATTTTAAAAAAATTTGGCGAGAAACTCAAAGAACTGGATGAACAGTATGCATCGCCTCAAGGGAATCATCAACCAATTCATCAGGAGCTGAATTCGCAAGAAGTGGAGTCTGATGTAGACAAAAGGGGGGTCAACTCTTGTAAAAAATAATTAGATTTTTG
>NW_021562851.1:0-362 GCF_001605985.2 Dendrobium catenatum
GAATATTTTTCCCTTTTTATCTCATCAAATTAATGAGTTCAAATTGTAGCTATTTGTGCAATGACAATAAAATTTTTTGATGAGAGCCTTTGCTTCAACTTCGACTTCTACTTCTACTTCTTAATTTCAAATAAGAAGTTAACATCTGTCTAAGAAAATAAATAAATCAATAAATAAAATTAATATAAAGGTAGATGAAAGTGAAAAAAAATCATAGATTAAAGATGACTGATCATTAAAGTTTTATTTTATTTTTTAAACTCAAAAATATAAAATTTAAAATTAAATAATAATTCAATAATCATTTCATTTCAAAAAATTAACATGAACTATTAAATTTTTATTTAGATTTTAGTTGTGAA
>NW_021562852.1:0-216 GCF_001605985.2 Dendrobium catenatum
ATCGTGGTTAGAGAGACCGTTTATGGTGGAAGTACAATAAGAATTGAAAGCCAGGTGAAAATCCAATGTTAGTTGGTGGCTGAGCAGAAGTTCAGTGTCAATCGATGGTTGGGTAAAAGTCTGACATCAATCAGTGAATAGACAAAAATCCAACATCAATCAGTGGACGGGCGAAAGTCTGGCGATAGTTGATGGTCGGGCGAAAGTCCAAAGTCA
>NW_021562853.1:0-216 GCF_001605985.2 Dendrobium catenatum
CGATTGAGTCGATTTTGGTGTCGTTGGGTTTGTATTTCCGAGGCGCTCAGTTCGACTATAAGTTTGCTAAATCGGAGTTCAGATGGTTCTAATTTTAATTTTGGAAGTTTTCAACTTGATTTTCCCTCGAGATTCGTGCCCGACCAAGATAATTTTTTGATGATATAAATTTGCTAATCTAATTCCCACTTCACAGTTCTACTATGAATCATTTTA
>NW_021562854.1:0-728 GCF_001605985.2 Dendrobium catenatum
TTTTCAACTATATCTTCTCGGACTAAGGAAGATCTTTGTCTGACCTTCATTAGTGTCATTCTATTAGAAGACTAAGTAGAAGAAAGTAAAGAAGCTCCTCTATGAATTCAGGGACTGCTTTGTCTGGACATATGTTGAGATGCCTGGCTTATCCCCTGAAGTGGCAGTTCACAGATTGGCAATCAAGCCTAATGCAGCACCCGTAAAGCAAGCTCCAAGGAGAATGAGATTGGAAATTGAAGAACAGGTAGTTGCAGAAACAAAGAAGCTCATAGAAGCAGGCTTCATCCGAAAAGAAAAATATGCCGACTGGATTGCCAATATAGTCCCTGTGAAGAAGAAGAATGGTCAGATTCGTATCTGCATTGACTTTAGGGACCTCAATAAGGCATGCCAAAAAGATGACTTTCCGCTTCCAGTATCAGAACTTCTAGTTGACAACACTTTTAACCACGATATGTTCTCCTTCATGGACGGATCGTCGGGCTACAATCAGATTAAAATGGCGCATGAAGATGAAAGACATACATCATTCAGAACGCCTATAGGCATATTCTGCTACACAGTCATGCCCTTCGGCCTGAAGAATGCTGGTGCCACTTACCAACGGGCGATGACTCGTATATTTGATGATTTAATTCATCAAAAGGTCGAGTGCTATGTGGATGACTTGGTCATTAAAAGCACGGACCGAAAAGACCACATTGATGATTTGAGAATTGTGTTCG
>NW_021562855.1:0-298 GCF_001605985.2 Dendrobium catenatum
GACCCCTCTGAAGGTGTTAGGACTAGGCATGGACTTAAGAAGGAAGTGAACCACTCTACATTTATCTCAATAACTGAACCCACCAACATTAATCAAGCCTTGTCTGATAAGTTTTGGATCTTAGCCATGCAAGAGGAATTAAACCAATTTGTTTTTTTTTAAGGGAATGTTAAATTGCATTAAAGAGAAAAAAGAAACAATTACAAGCTATTATGTGATAGAGAACCTATCGTATTCCTTTTTTAGAACATTAAAAAAAGGAGGAGGAACCTTATTGTTACTAAGATCTTCCCAAAGA
>NW_021562856.1:0-2589 GCF_001605985.2 Dendrobium catenatum
TCAAATCATTTAAGAAATCCTTTTCCTGGAGTTAAATATTTTTCTTGTGGCATTTAGGAGATATCTCACACACTTGCACTGTTCACCATAGTACACATTGGATGTGGAGACCTAAGGTGCATGATTCACAGCATATCATACCTGCATTGCATTCTACTTTTTCTAAGAAGGGCCCAAACCAGTTTGGTTCCTAAATCTAACTGTTGTTGAGTTTTGCAGGTGTGCTCTCACCAAAGGCCTTGTGGGAGCACAAAATAACTGGACATATGAAGGCTCGCAGCTCATAAATGCTTAAATATGCTGCTCCAATAAATTCTTGAAATGTGTTTTTATTTCAGTGTGTTTTATTTCTGCTTTGTTGTTGTTTTAATTTGTTGTGTTTTCTCTTTGCTTTTATATTTGGTTTTCCATATGTTGAATCTTTTCATGATTTTAATTTTTGAAGTTTTGAACATAATGTTTAGCTTAGTTAAAGGGAAAAATACCGTTGATAGTTTCCCTCCTTCTGACCTTGTTTAGTGGTATGATTTTCTTCTCTAAACAAAAATCTAACTCATTTGAGCCAATGGTTTTTGAAACTAAGATTCCTTTTAACTTGCTACAATAATCTATCTTGTACATAATATTCAAAGTTCTTATATATCTTTCAAGTTATTTAAAATCTTTCAATTGCTTTTATCACATGATTTTGATTTTGTTTTGTGACTTGTTCTTCCCTATGTTAGAGAGAGAGCTCCTATTCTCTAATATTTGGATGATATACTCACAACTAAGGGTCTTTTTAAGTGTTTTGTTAAAGGGAATGTAGCTTGAAAGAATTAAGAAGGAAATTGAAAAGATGCAAATTTGAAATATATTTATACACAAAAGTGTATCAAAAATCAAGATGGTCAAAGAGCCAATTTAAAGACAAAAGAGGCATAAAATGAGCCCACTAAATTCAGGCTACTATCTCTTCTCTAAACTCTTAAAACTTAGAGAACTTATTGATTATTTGATGATTTCAAAGGCTTGATTTCAAATTCCTTGATTGAGACAAATTACTTTGTTTTATTATTTATGAGATTTATTCTTTATAAACAAGTTTTGATTGGATCTTCTTTTTGCCCAATTAGGTTTATTCTGAGTTAAACATTTTTGTTTTTCAAAAGAAAATTTATACCTTAAGGAACGTCTGATCTAGGGTTAATAGAATCAGATATTTTACTTTTGTCTGATTAGGATTGGCTAAACTCCTTGATCTTGTGGAACTCTAAAATTTAATGAAGCCTTGATAAAAAAAATTTAAAAAAATTAAAATTCAAAAATATTCATTTTTTTATTTATTTTCGTTATTTTTAGCTTTCTATTACTGTGTTTTTGTCTGCTTTTATTTTGTTTTATTTTTTACGGCCTTGATCATCACCATCTTTTCCTTGGTTTCAAATTCTAGTAACATCGTCCTGGCCGATATCTGTATTGTCCTGGACGATTCGACAAAATATCTTCAAATTCAATCTGTTGACCTTTTCTGTGCTTGCTGTAACTCATCATCCTGGACGATGCGATATCGTCTTGGACGATCTGATCGAACTCTATTGAAATCATGATGATAGTCCTAGCCGATAGAATATTTCGTAATGCCGATGCATTTTATGTGCATCGTCCTGGCCGATACACTGGATTGCCCTGGACGATCCACGTGTCAGCACGTTTAAATCCTTAAAATTAACCCCGGACAATCCATTATTGGACAATCATCCTGACCGATCCCCTGTTCGTCCTAGATGATACACGTGGCAGAGATTTAAAATGTTTTAACTTCGGCCGGTATGATCAATTATTGTAAATCGTCCTGGACGATACACCTAATCGGCCCGGACGATCTGCTTTTTCAACGGTCATCTGGATTGCCTCCTCGGGACGATCGCCTGTGTCTAATCGTCCTGGCCGATATCTGATCGGTACGGACGATCGGACTGCCTTTTTGACCAATCGGCCTGTACGCAATTATTGAGCCATATCGGCCTGGATGATTCTACGATCGGCCTGGATGATTCTGCGATCGACCTGGACGATATGGCTGTTTCTTTAAATTCTGGATAATCCAGCCATATTTTTCACTTCATCCCTTCTCCTCTTGTGTCTCCTTGCTAACTCTCTTCTATGGTTGGTGGGAAACGTGTTCGGCAAACTTCTGGGAATTCTTCGAGGGTTAGGATTGACCCTCATTTCAGGAAGGCAGAAGATGAAGCTGCCTACCATCGATATAAAGAGTGTGGGATAACTGTCTCCAGAATCATCAATCCTACCCACATCTCATACCTGGTAATGGATCTTTTCGCTCACACCTCCCTTTATTTTATTTGGTCTCTTGCTTTCCCCTTTAATACTGAGTTTCTTCAAGAATTCTTTGCAAACCTTCGCATTAACCCTACCTTCACAGCCCTAAACTCCTATGTGAATTGATGCCTTGTCGATATCACATATCAGGACTGTGTTGAACTGTTACAGCTATCCACCACCGGGGATAAGCTGCACTTAATCGCTTCAGATCCTGACCTTGGCTGGTCCACGACGAATCACTTCCTTCGCCAGACCAATGCACCT
>NW_021562857.1:0-201 GCF_001605985.2 Dendrobium catenatum
TATTGACGGATTACTCTCATTATGGTTTTTCGGGATCATGCTGTGCCGGCTATTTCGTCAAAACGTCGCCTGGGAGGTCTTCCTCTGCCTCAAGCATCTAGTTTGGTTCTCATACTAGGAAGATGTTTTCTCAAGTTTTTTGTGCCTTCTACCACATTTTGGTAATTACATTGATTTTGTTGTATTGGGTGGTATAGTTGG
>NW_021562858.1:0-240 GCF_001605985.2 Dendrobium catenatum
TACGATAATAATAAAATGTTAGATCATAATTCAAATGAACACATCTTTATAATTTGTAGATTAGAAAAAAAAATAATTTACTAACTTATATCATTTAAATTATTAACTTAACTTGAATTTATAAGTTATACATTTATACATTGACCTTTACATTGAAGATGAATAATTATGATTAAAGAATAGATATGAGTAGATTAAAATTGAAAATATAAGCAACCTGAATTTAGAATTATTAATCTT
>NW_021562859.1:0-663 GCF_001605985.2 Dendrobium catenatum
GGCTCTTTGTGAGCTAGAGTTTATTTAAATTTGTCCATCCCGGCAGACTGTTGCGGGTGGTGGATGGATTTTGCTTTAAGTTTTGAGATGGATAGTTTCATTTTTAAATATTTTTGGATTTTTGAAAATTTTCTGGATTCTTGGATTTTGAGTGGCATTTTGGAGTTTTGAGAATTTGAATGGACCCCTCCGGTTGAGATAAACATTCAACACGGCCATCATCGGGGTGTTTAGGGTCATTTCCTTTAATTTGATTGGACCTTGTCAACTCGACCAAGCTATTGATCGAGGATCAGATTTCTTATAGGCTTTGTGCCTTTGTTTATGAATTTTCTTTGTTAAAGGCCTTGAAGGCCGAATATGAATGTAAAAAATAAATATCTGGTCAACTTTCATGACCGTATATTTATCCGAGAGTTTGAACCCTGTCTACTCTATTCACCTGCTTAGGAGGATCGGGTTTCGTAGGCTTCATGCCTTTTATTTAGTGAATTCTTTTGATTGTAGGCCTTGAAAGCCTAATATTAATGTATTGAAACAAATACACTGGTCGCTACAACCGTGTATTCGTTTAAAGGTTCGAACCCTGTCGACTTCTATTAGTCCGTATAGAAGGATCAGATTCGAACTAGGATTCACTTATCGACCCGCGCAGCATCCCTA
>NW_021562860.1:0-258 GCF_001605985.2 Dendrobium catenatum
TAAATTTAATATTTTAAATTAAAGATAAAATTATTTATCTAAATTATCATTTTTATGATTTATCACTCATTATTTTTAAGAAAATAAAATAAAATGCCGAGTTTTTTTTAATTTATTTATGCATATCATAGACTTTGATAATGATGCCATTGGAAACTGGAAAGGAGATAGAACATGCCAGTAAAAGACAGAAATAGTTAGCTTGTGAGCATTCCAATGAAGATAATGATCTGAAAATTTTTTCTACCATTGATTTTA
>NW_021562861.1:0-275 GCF_001605985.2 Dendrobium catenatum
AAGGATTCATCTACATTAACCTTTATCCAATCGAATGGAGGGGGATGCCAATGGATATCCTATTGGAACTCGTTCAATATGAATTAGGATGTTAAGCCTAAGTGATTGTCCCAAGGCTAACCAAGAGGCGGGGTGAATTGGTAATTTAAAAATTATACTTATACTCTTGGATTTTTAGAATACCTTTTTAATTATTAATGCAAGTTAAATTTAAAGTTTAAAAAATAAACTTTTCAACCAGAAGAAAAATAAGAAAGAACACACCAGATTTATAG
>NW_021562862.1:0-312 GCF_001605985.2 Dendrobium catenatum
TCAGAAAAGGAACTCCAACCTTTGATGTAATTCTACAGACATTAATCCTATCCCAACATTGTAAGGAGAGGTTAGGAAGCCTAACTCAAATTGGAGCCGTAAGCCCCTTTAGTGAAGATGGATTAAACTCCGGTGACCATTTGTCCAAACTAATAACACAACCGCTAACGAACCAAAATCCATTGTTTAACACAGCTTCCATAGCTTCTTGTTTGTCAAATGCGCACAGGACCCATCCACTTCCTAGTAAAGTCATATGGAATCTACCAAATCGATTCCATTGCTTCCTTAGCTCCGCACCAATAACATGAT
>NW_021562863.1:0-219 GCF_001605985.2 Dendrobium catenatum
AATCAAATGGCTTTGTGTGAATGGTTATATACATGTGTTCTTGAGGCTTACAAAGTTATTGGAAAGATAATATGCTTTACATTGGAAATATTCATGAATTTTTGGAAAGAGTAAAATGGGTTTAATTGTTCTTTCTCATTATTACTGTTAAAAGTGTTTATGTGAACTTGTATGTTGCAATGATTAGCATGAATATGTTTTAGAAAATGAAGGATGGTT
>NW_021562864.1:0-256 GCF_001605985.2 Dendrobium catenatum
CATCAGTGGCGGAGCCAGGATTATTTATATGCGGCGGCACAAATTTTTAATTTGAAAAATACTGCCAAGTTTTTTTATTTGAGCTTGAAATTGATATTAGAATTTCAAATTTTTTTAAATATCTAACTTAGGTTTTCATGTCTAATTTAAATAAAAAAAATAATTAAAAAATATGAGTAATAAATATAAAAAAGCTGCATCTTATTAATATAAATTTTTTTTATAATTAGTATATTTTAAGCTACCTGATTTAAAT
>NW_021562865.1:0-232 GCF_001605985.2 Dendrobium catenatum
AAAGACAACATTTAATTAGTAAATATTTAGATTTAAATCAATGACACTTTTACAAATTAAAGGACATTCTAATTAAATTAAAGCTATTTGATAATTTGAATATGCTCAATTAATTGTGTATACTCGTAGATGCTTTCTTAGGTGCTTAGTAGGTATTTAATAAATCCTAAGTGAATAACTCCTTAGTGAGGACTTTTGTCCCAAGATAATCATTTTAAATTCAACAAGGTGG
>NW_021562866.1:0-419 GCF_001605985.2 Dendrobium catenatum
CAGTAAGTAATGGTGGCCGGGCTCCACCGACAACAACTCGGGAATGACGCAAATCTCAAAATAAGGCATTTTTATCCTCTAACTTCATCTCCCTTTCTTGATTCGTTTATGGATCGTCTTCATTCTCCCATCTGGCTCCTCGTAGTGAATGCTCCAAAAGGATGCCTAAATGAAAAAAAAAAAAAGAAACCCCCTGTAGGGGTTTACTTTTTCCTTTGGACTCCTACATCTTTAAAAATACCTTATTTTAATGATTTTCACAACATTTACATCTCAAATACATTACATCAGAAAAGAGAAAATCTAGACTCTCCTGCAGGGGTTATCCTAAGCAGTTATAATAAAATTCCACCAAAGCAATTATATATATAAATAAATAAAAAAAAGTGCTCAACTCAATCACTTGACCGTGCTCTAAT
>NW_021562867.1:0-209 GCF_001605985.2 Dendrobium catenatum
CTCGTTAGCGTCAAGGACATGGAAGCTCGTGAGGTCTTTGCGCCATAACACAAGAATACCTCCCGATTTCCCACAGGAAGGAAAGTGGAAGAAGTTCCACTGGTTACCAATCAATTTATCAACATCAGCTCGCTCAATCGATTCAATTTTAGTCTCCATAAGGCCAATGAAATGAACCTCGTTGTCTGCAACAAGGTGACGCAGGTAGT
>NW_021562868.1:0-227 GCF_001605985.2 Dendrobium catenatum
TTCTATTGCAATGCAAGATGAATGACTCGATGAAATGAATTAATTTATTTGTAGAAGTTTTTTTAAGGCTTAAAAATAATAATTTTATCGTTGAGATTGCATAACATCCCCTTGATAGGACTTCACCCTAATAGGTCAGGTGGCTTGCTAGAATCCAAAGGAAAAAGAAAATAATACAATATTATGTCTTTGCATACTCTCGGTAATCTTAAGCTTACTTCTTAGAT
>NW_021562869.1:0-311 GCF_001605985.2 Dendrobium catenatum
TCTTACATAAGGCCTCGTGAGAGCATATAGTACCTGGACAACGGTTGTTCAAACTATATGAATGGAGATACTGCATAATTCATATCACTGGAAGGTAGGAGTGGAGGCAAGGTTACACTTGGAGATAACACCAAAAGGAAGGTGGTAGGGTCAGGAATGATTGGAAATCTTAAAAAAAAAATTATAAAAAATTTTTTGTTAGTAGAAGGCTTGAAGCATACTCTTCTGAGTATTAGTAAGCTATGTGATAAAGGTTATTGTGTAAAAATTTTTTCTACAAGCTGCATATTAAGCCTGAATGGTAATGATAT
>NW_021562870.1:0-236 GCF_001605985.2 Dendrobium catenatum
TTGTTAACATGTTAGTCCAATGCATCGCAAGCTTCATGTAACATATTGTGCTGCACTCTAACAACTTGTCCTCTGCATCATTATATAAAACCATGTATTTTATATTACAGGCATTTGGGAAATATGAAAATACTTTTTTTCTGTTATTTTCTTCTACATTTCAATTCTCTGTTGGATTTCTTTTACGTCTAAGGTTGAGCAATGCATGGGTATGGGTGGGTACGTCATCCTGAAAA
>NW_021562871.1:0-240 GCF_001605985.2 Dendrobium catenatum
GACCCCCCGCCATTGATCTTTGATTTGTGCGGGATGATTTTCCATTTGAAGACTTGCGCTGTTGATCTTTGATCCAAGCAGGATTTTTAAATTCGAAGATCCTAACGGGTATAATCAACGGCAAGTGTTGTCCTAATCTCCCTTTGTTGGAGAGGACGCTAAGAGACTACAAGTATTTCAAGAAAACTATATGTTACAAAATAAAATAATTATCCTAAAAAAATGAAGCAACTTGTACCA
>NW_021562872.1:0-453 GCF_001605985.2 Dendrobium catenatum
TCAGAGAGGAACAGTAAGGGAACGAGGTCTCACAGTTTTTATGGAGACAATAATCATCGATCTTATTGGAGATGGCAAGTGTGAGGGTCATTGACAATAATAGTTATTAACTTTTATGGTGATGGAAATTGTTATTCTATCTTCCTTATTTGTAATGACGAGTATCAGTATTGTTACCAACGATACACATCAATCTTATTGGTGATAATTGACATTAAAGTTGATAGAAATACCATGGGTCGACTTCTATGTTAATAGTGGGTGTCAACCTTTATTGTAATAATTATATAACATCATTTTTTAGCACTATAGTGTAGCAATATTGGTTACAATAGGCGCGGGTGTTGGCTTCGGGGGTGGGACGGGATTCAATTTAATTTTATAATGTTTGCATTGAATGAGTAATTACCAATCTCTTTCACATAATCAAGGTCAACATCTTTCACACAAGAA
>NW_021562873.1:0-414 GCF_001605985.2 Dendrobium catenatum
GAAAAGAAAATACGCGGCGTTTCCATTCTTTATTTTCTGGAATTCAAATAATCTTGGTTACCGGGTCGGGTCGCTCGGAGTGACAAGACATAAAGCAAAGATATTAAATTAAAAAATTGGCTGACAGATGTCGTCTTTCTATTGCCAACCGAACGCAGAGATGGCTTCGGTCACCTGACCCAATAATTTGCCTGTTTCTAGGGCTATCTCACAGTCATGATCGCTTCTTAAAATTAACTGGTGCTTAATGAACTTCACACCCGTTGCAAATTGACTAATTTGAGAAGTTTATGAAAACTTTCTCGTTGAGATGAATTTCATCCACAACTCATTGATCTTTTGACAAAGGCTTTTGGTGATTCTGTTGGGTTGCTCGGCAAGGCAACGAGCTTGCTCGTTATGCATGACTTATAT
>NW_021562874.1:0-210 GCF_001605985.2 Dendrobium catenatum
GTATGATTTGGTGTTTTAAAATTTAATATTTAAAATTAAAAACTTACCACCTTTTGCTTAAAGCAGATGGTGGGGGTAATGATGATAGACCCGATCAAAATGCCATGGTATCGTCATCCCGGGTCATCATGGTCCCTAATCTTCTTAATCAAAAGAGGGAATCAACCCAACCTGACCAAAGGATCCTTATCGGTAGCCATGAGTTGTTCT
>NW_021562875.1:0-202 GCF_001605985.2 Dendrobium catenatum
AAAGGGTAAACAATGCTTACATGCTAGATTTGAATTCTATTCAATCTCTTACTATTTTTTGTTTGAAAACTATTTCTGATGAATCATGGCTTTGTCATAGGAGACTTTGTCATTCTAGTAAGAAAAACCTTAGAAGAATTACCCAAAAGAACTTAGTGAGAGTTTTACCAAAACTAGACTTTACTAAGGACCACCTTTGTGA
>NW_021562876.1:0-296 GCF_001605985.2 Dendrobium catenatum
CACATCTCCGAATCGGCCCTGGAGGGGAATTTCATGAAGGGGCTTAAACCAGAAATACGAACAGTTGTCCGAGTGCTGGAGCCAAGGAACTTAGGCAAGGCTATGGAGCTTGCACAATTGGTGGAAGATCAGAAGAGATCAGAAAGAGGAGCTCGAGGCAACTATTCAAGGGGATCCTACAAGATGACTACTGCTGTACTACCCTCCAAAGGGGTAACCACAGGGAACCAGAGGGAGGTGCCCAAGGAGAGATCGGGTGGAGGAGGAAATGGGGGACAATTCAAGAGGTTAACAGA
>NW_021562877.1:0-372 GCF_001605985.2 Dendrobium catenatum
CACGACGCTTGAATGTCAATAGCAACATGGTGTTGTAGTTGTAACTTCCAAGGGATACATACTATCAGTTAAGAGATGCAACTATATACTAAGTATTTTTTCCTCATTAATAAGCACCCGATAGTGTAAATGTTTTAGTGTTAAAACATTAGTTCGCTTCAAGGATGTCATGTCACCACTCTTTCAAGCATTGTAGTGCTAGATGCCTTTTTTTGTGTTGTCTTATAAATAATTATGATGTTATATTTGTAAGGGATTTGAGCCACTTATGTAAAATTTAATATTTCTTAGAGTACTTCTCCAGTTCACTCTTAGAGTAAAATCTAAGGGAGGTTAGGGATGTATATGATACAATTATTTGGAGTATTTGTC
>NW_021562878.1:0-1516 GCF_001605985.2 Dendrobium catenatum
CGACAATAAGAAAAGGTGATCAAATTTGAGCTCGAATGAGTTCATTTCAAACACTTCATTTTTATTGGATGATCAAATAATTTTCAAATATTATATGCTTATGGTTGAAATTGAGCGAGATGAATCCAACGAGTCCAATCCTAACAACATTAAGGCGCTTAAATACTGAATGAATGCACTATAATCAAAATAATCAACATAAGTTGGATTATGGAGTGTTTAAGGCTTCGTTTGGGACGGCTTTTTCCTGCTTCTTAAAACAGCTTTTCAGTAAAAATTTAATTTTTTTACTAAAAAGCTCTTTTTAGAAGCATAAAAAAAGCTGTCTCAAATAAAGCCTCAATTTTTTCTCATTTTATGTGGCATAACACTCCAAAAAAATCAATTAATATGACACAAATCTCTGCTTGAAAGAGGACATTCTGTCTTTTATCAAATTTATGTGTGCATTTTAAGTATATAGTATAGATACCATTAAATTCATTTAATGAAGCCTCCTCTATCATCTTCCTTCTGGTCTGTGAGCAGAAAATACAGACATGGAAGAGATTATCCTTTGGGGAAGTCTGCAAGCACTGAAAAGACTCTATAGCTATACACCTCATTCCAATTCTACAAATCAATGAGAGATCAATTGCAACAATAGCAACAGGTTGTGGCAATTCCTCTAATCTTAGATAGATTTATGCTTCCTCTGCATCAGCCATCTCCACAACTATGCCAAGCTCAAGTTCTACATATCAACTGAGAAATTATTCTCTGCGGAGATCAAATGCAGAACATCGTTAGGAGAGCAATCAGAATGCACCAACATCAGGGAACTGAGCTACGATACCGAGCAAAGGGGTGACATGGCATTTAGGTTTGTCTCCGGACGACGTTCGACGTTCGCATAGAATAATTAATCCAGATCAATGGGACAACGATAGGTCTTACAAAAAAGTATGACTGCATAGGCTAAGTTCCTAAGCATCATAAATGCTTTTCTTTTGTTTTAATCCATAAGTTTTCTTATGACATTCTTTGCCAATTGAAGGGTACATGATAATGGTAGGAATCAAATTACAATTGAAGGGCACAGATTGTTTCTCATATTCTCTTACATTTATTTCATTTTACTCTTCATTCATTTTTCATTCAACCAAACAATCCTTAGAATACTACATGAGATATTAAAATGCATTTTGTGTGGATCGGTTTTCGAAACTTTTATCCAACTTGTTTTTATCCTTCATTATACTATATGTGATTAAAATATTGTCATTGTTAAGTCCCAAGTCCTGGATGAAAAAAAATGAAGGGTTGGATTTGGTAGTCAACAACCAGTATAAAATTTATCGAATAATCATGACATGAATCTTTTAATATACTGTGTTAATGATGTTGATACTATATGTGACTTAATAACTTAAGTTTTTATGTTAACTTTTTATTTTCAATAAATCATATTTTAATATTGCCTTGGATTAGATAATCACATCTATATATCTTTCAAAGTTGGTCCATATCAACATTC
>NW_021562879.1:0-255 GCF_001605985.2 Dendrobium catenatum
AACTTTTTATGGGGAGAAGCAGCTTCAGAGGCTTTTGAGAAACTGAAGAAGGCCATGACGACAGTGCCAGTGCTTGCTCTGCCGGACTTCAATCAGGTGTTTGTGGTGGAGACAGATGCTTCAGGCTATGGATTGGGAGCAGTGTTGATGCAGAACCACAGACCCATAGCTTACTTCAGTCAAGTACTGTCGTCCCGGGCTAGGCTGAAGTCTGTCTACGAGAGAGAGTTGATGGCTATTGTACTGGCCATCCAG
>NW_021562880.1:0-447 GCF_001605985.2 Dendrobium catenatum
CCCCCCCCCCCCCCCCCAATGAAGGGTCTCATTTGTAATCAACTGCAAATACTAGTGAATTCATTCAAACTGGGTTATGCCCTGTGATTTTTCCCCTTTTTAGGATTTTTTACGTAAAAATCTTGGTGTCTCTTATGAATGCTACATTTTCTCTCCCTTATCTAATTGTGTGATGGATCTTCGTACAATGCTAAGACGTTAAACTTTATATTTCTCTACCGTCGCGAACATTCCAAGACACAAAACTCTTAAATCATGATAAAAATATTTTTGTGCAGTGCATACAAGAAAAACAAAACAAATCATAAAACACAATCAATCAAAAAGAACATGTCGATTAATATGGTTCGGCAAAGATGTCAATATCCATGAGGAGAAGATGATGATTTTACTATATTGGAGAACAATATAAATTACAATAAGCTCTCAAGCTCTCTGCTGCATGCA
>NW_021562881.1:0-200 GCF_001605985.2 Dendrobium catenatum
CATCGTAGCCATTTAAATGTAACCATTTCATCCTCTTGCCACCATTCGATGAAACATGTTGTTTACTTTATACCATTAAATGATCCTCATATATGGTTGCATTTTCTACAGTAAACCATGAGCAAAAGCTATATTCTTTTATGTCTATTTTGTTATCTTCTATCTGATAAGCTAAAAAGATAAGCTCTCTGTCTTATGTG
>NW_021562882.1:0-252 GCF_001605985.2 Dendrobium catenatum
CTGATAGAGATAATTGACTGGAAAGTGCTTTATTGATGTCGATAACACCACTTTTCATTCCCTTGTTTGTGGCCGCCCCGTTGAAATAACTAGAGCCGACATCGCCTAACATATTGGGCTGTCTACTGAAGGACCCATGGTTCGCTCGTTTCTCACCGATGATTTTTACTGGAGCGATGTAAATAGAGTCCATAGGAATACTGTTTTTCACCAACACCAGCCTCTAGTCCAATCCTTAACCCGCAATGCCTG
>NW_021562883.1:0-2643 GCF_001605985.2 Dendrobium catenatum
CGTGCTAAGCCTAAAATAAGATTTTCGGGTTTTACATCTCCAACCTCTATCACCCATCGACTATGGTCCTTTGACTACCAACGTCCGACTACAATCCTTTCGACCTCTATCATTTGATAACTATTGTCTTCCAAACTACGTCGCTTGTCGACTACTATCATTTAATCACCGTCGCTTGCATATAGTCTCTTCAACCTCTGTCGCTCGCCAACTAGAGTCCTCCGACCTCTATTGCCTTTCAACTACATTCCTTGGATCACCATTGCCTGATTACGAACCTCAAACTATTGATTTTGACTAAGATCTTCCAACCACTATGCTGGACTACGGTCCTCCCAACCTTAGTTGGCTGCATACTACAGTCCTTTGACCCCCGTCGTCTGCTGACTATGGTTCTCCGGCCACTATCACCCGACTTCATCACTACTATCACTAACAATGTCAACAAATGTCATTACTTATAAAGTCAATGCACGTCGTTGACGTTGACTCTAACTCTAAACTTTAACATTTCGATTTATAATGGATTCCTTGTCAAAAGTTTCTTCCAACCTCGACCAACAAATGCATTCTTTACAATGCATCAATGCTTTTCTTTGTGGAAGGTCTTTTACTTGTAATCAAATACAAATATTAGTGGAATCATTTTAACATGATCAAACCTAATTGTTTTTACTTTTCCTCGAGCTTTCCCCATAAAAAAGTCTGGTGTCGATTATAATTCTTACTATTCTCTCTTATTTGTATGTATGTTGGCTCTTTAGGTAAAATTAGGATGTTAAACTCTCTACACCAATGGAGATCCTTTTTACAATTTTTTTTTTGGGAGATTTACATACATACCACCTTATACTACTATATTTACATATTTAACACCTAAAACTTTAATATTACTTATATACCACCCATAGTTCATTTTCATATCAAATATGAGTGGTAGAAATGAAAAATTTGAGTGGTAGGAAGAAAATATGAGTGGCATATTTGATATTAAAATAATATAGGGTGGTATGCATGTAATATTAAAGTTTTAGGTGTTAGATATGTAAATAGGATAGTATAAAGTGGTATGTATGTAAAATTCCCTTTTTTTTTAAATAATGGTCTTCTCTTAAAAATCTTTTCCCCAGAAGATATTAGTATTAACAAATTGATTATTAATGTCAACTTTATTTTTTATGTTTTTGGTTCATCACCTGCTGTCATAATTTTATTGTTTTGTACATAAGTTTAACTTTGTTATTAATTTAAGAATCTTGAATTCGCCTTCTTAAAGTTGCGTATAATCTAGTTGAACTTGTTATCGCATGGTAGCCAAATAGAGACCAGTAATCCTTAACATGCCATAATAGATTTAATATGTTAAGATACACTCTCCAACATATGTTTGCTATAATAGATTTAATATGGCAAAGATACAATCTCCAACATATCTGTTGATAAAAACGAGCATTTAGTACATTTAGTTATAGAATTTGAAAGCATAATGCTCAACTACGGCTCGAGTAAAGATTCAAATACTGACTCCAATTGACTCAAATATATCTCAAAAATCAAAATATAAAATGTTGAAGCAATGAAATGATTTGTTTTCTCTAGCAATGAAGGAAATAACTCTTATGTATTGATGATTAAATTGTCAGGAGGGTTATGTTATTTTTTTAGCATTTTGTTATCAGCTACTCAGATGTGTATGACAACTTCAGTCATATAAATACCACATATGAAGTTAAAGAGAAGCATGATAGACTTACATGGGGACTACATTGTTAGACCGGTCCCTAGTGGATAGGTCCAATTACAACCGACCCCTAGGGAACCAGTCCTTATTTATTGCAGGAGGGGCGGCAACAAAGAGAGAGAGGAGTGGGGTCCACTAAAACTTCAAAGTCAAACTCTTTGGAGGGAAAGGAGGGTGCGACAAGGGCTCCTTAGTCATTTGGCTTGATTAATTAATTGTATGCTTTAAGTAGGATGAGGGAATTAGAGTTAGGGTTATGTTTTGATTATTGTGTTCTTGTTAGAGTTTCTTCTTGGTGTCTTGGGCTCTAGATTCGTCTAGAAATTGGGAGAGAGCGATCATCCTCTCGAATTGAGGATCAATTGTATCTTTGTTTTCGTTATTTTCGGTTTACTTGAAATATTTAAGTATTTCCTTATCATACATATCTTACTAATGGTCTAAAATCAGACACCTAAGAGTTGGGGGCACTCCTCGATAACTTCTCAAATGGTATTCTTCCAATTTAAAACTGTTCTTTAATTGAAATTTTACCTACTTAAATGATCTGTTGCTTATCATACTTATAAAGATCAAGACTTTCATTTTTCAAATTTTTTTACAGGTGATCGATCATGCTTCTTTTTTAATATTTAAATTTGGAGGAGGCTCTTTCTGTAGTTGTTGATTTGGTTATTGATATTATCCCTATTGCTGCTTTGAATGGGACATTTGTTATTATTATTTTTTCCCATCTGAAAACCATTTTCCCTTTTTCCTTTGATTTGAGTTCTACTCTGAATTTTGTTTAAAAAAGCTCTTGCTAATATTTGTTGGTTCATTTTCCATTTTGTTATGTGATTTCTGAGTGAATTTTTGTCACTGTGCATAAAGTCAGTTGATTTTGATTTATTTTAGATTTT
>NW_021562884.1:0-254 GCF_001605985.2 Dendrobium catenatum
ATATTTTGTATAATTTGTATATTGTAATTAACAAATTAATTTTGATTCTTAAATAAAATTTTTATTTATGCAAATTTCTTTATATAATTTTCTGTGTTTTTGTTTTTGATTTTTTTTGAAAATAAATCGGGTTAGCGGGTCATTCCGGGTTGACCTGAATTCATTACCGGGTCAGGTTCGGTTCAACCCGTTTAGCTTCGGGTCGGTTCGGGTTCGACACGAACCCGACCCGTGACCCGGTTTTGACATCCCTA
>NW_021562885.1:0-202 GCF_001605985.2 Dendrobium catenatum
TAATTGAGTTTTTATCGAGCTTATTTACGAGTTCTGAATACATTGATATGATTAATGAAGCTTGATAGGATATGCACAAGTGAGGTTACATGTGTGGAATGCGACATGCATGGGGATTGGGGAATATATGATATGTGTGAGCTAGGTACGATTTCCTGTGCTGCAAGCAGAGCGGGCATGTTGGTGGCGAGTAGAGAAATGT
>NW_021562886.1:0-226 GCF_001605985.2 Dendrobium catenatum
ACATTCAACACGGCCATCATCGGGGATTTATATTTTGTAGAAATTTGAGGGCATTTGAAATATTTGATCCCCTCTGATTTATATAAATATTCAACATGGCCATCATCGGGGATTTATTATAAACATTAAGAAATATTTACATTTCATAAATATTTGAAAGCATTTAAAAGTGTAGAGTCCCCTCCAGTTGATATAGACATTCAACACGGCCGTGATCGAGGAAATT
>NW_021562887.1:0-216 GCF_001605985.2 Dendrobium catenatum
TTGACCCACAAGTTCTGGCAGCTCTCCAATAACTTCACATTGACCAAACAGCGATCCAGCCTAGCCCAAATCTTACTCCTCGTGTCCTTATTGTTCGTCCAAGTATACTTGGGGCCAACAAATCCAGGATCATGAAGGTCCATGATTCCTATGAATTCTTCCATTTCCCTGACAGCTGAGGTGTATCTAAAAGGCTTACCTCCCTTCTTTTCTTCT
>NW_021562888.1:0-201 GCF_001605985.2 Dendrobium catenatum
ACCGTACGCAGGAATAGTTCCGCCTAAACATGCGACGGAAATGGTTCAGGCATCCCTATACCGTCTGTTTTTCCGGTGGACAAGGCGTCGGTGAATTTCCGACGTATGCATGGGCGGATCCCCATGTAGTTGAGGGGGGGCAAATGGGGCAAATGCCCCCCCTCAAATTTTTTTTTTTTTTAATTTTAGTGAGATATTTTG
>NW_021562889.1:0-340 GCF_001605985.2 Dendrobium catenatum
TCTAAAGTGTGTGTAGAAGGTCGTGTGGCAGGGGTATATCCTAAGTAGGGTGATTAGTCAAGGTTGTGTAAGATTCTGAGTTTGTTGAAGCTTAAAAGGGAGATTTATGTTAAACTTTAAGTATTAGTGGATTAGGAATTTTAATTAAATATATTTTAAAAGTTAATTGATTACTACCTTTATTTCACACAAAGGCCGTGAAGTTTATTTCACCTTACTTAGGGCTAAATTGATAGCCTCGTAGGCCTGGGTTACCTAGAAGCAATTGAGGTTGATAAAGTTACTTCAAAATTGTCATAATTATGGAATTGATTAATATAAAAAGGATTGTTTACTGATT
>NW_021562890.1:0-274 GCF_001605985.2 Dendrobium catenatum
GCTTGGTATGAAAGGCTTAGCACATTCTTACTAGAAATGGAGTTTGTTAAGGGGAGCGTAGACACCACCCTTTTTCTAAGGAAAGTAGTAGATGACTTACTCATTGTCCAGATTTATGTTGATGATATATTTTTTGGATCTTCTGATAAGAGACTATGTGAAGAGTTTTCTAAAACAATGAGTAGAGAGTTTGAGATGCGTATGATGGGAGAGTTGTCCTATTTTTTGGGGTTTAACATAAGATAATTAGATGATGGAACTTTTCTAAATCAAT
>NW_021562891.1:0-214 GCF_001605985.2 Dendrobium catenatum
TTAGATTCATTTCCCCTTACTTTGGCTCTTTAGTTTCCCCCTCGTTGGTTCTTCCCCCCCATGGCTGGTTCTCTTTCCCTTTTTTGTGCCCCCTCGATTTCTTCCTGGTGCTGTTCCCGTGGCTGGTTTATCCCCTGTTGCTGGGTGCTGGTTCCAGTCCCCTATATTGCTTCTTCGGGTTCCTCCCTGGTTGTTTTCCCGTGGCTGCTTCTAC
>NW_021562892.1:0-211 GCF_001605985.2 Dendrobium catenatum
TATTTTGATTTAAAATCATTAAATTGTGGTAGAAACAAAAACTTAACTTCTCTCTATTTATCCATTTATTATAAAAAATCATTAAACAACTTATTTTTAGGTCCATTAGAAATTAAGTGTTTGTTTAAAAATTAATACTTTGAGTTGATTTTCCCTCTCTATTTATCTCCTATATATTAAACATATTCTATAGTTTAGATATTGATAATTT
>NW_021562893.1:0-276 GCF_001605985.2 Dendrobium catenatum
ATTTTTTAAAATTTAATATGAAATAAATAATCAATCACATACAATACTTATTTTAAAATAAATTTATAAACACAAAATTCATTAAAATTGAATTTACGCCAGGATTTCCTCACCAATTTTTTTTCTTTTAAAAGACCAGAGCTTTTTAGAGGAAGGTCAAGCACCGTGCCCCCAAATGATCATTTTTAAAAATCTAATGAGGTGAAATTTAGAGCATGGAAGCGCTTGCCTGCTTACAACTTCTAAACAGCACTCCATGTATGGGCGAGTTATTAC
>NW_021562894.1:0-515 GCF_001605985.2 Dendrobium catenatum
TTCCTAAATCGTTCAAGATGAAATACCATAATTTTTCCTCTAATTGTCCAAGACGATCCACAATATTGTACTAGACGTTCAGGACTATCCTAAGATCGTACAGGACTATCGGGCCAAATTTTGCACATTGTCCTGGATGATCTTGCTATCGTACTGGCCGATCTTTAGCGCCAGAATTGAGTTTTTAGGATTTTCTGAAGCCCTCTATTTAAGCACATCATTCTGGACAATCCTGCAATCGTCCTGGACTATCTTTGCCATCAGAACCCTCTATTTAAGCACTGTCAAGGCACTTGGTAAGTGTCTTTGAAAGTCATTATATCTTCGATCTTCTGGAAAAAACTTGAAGAGAGAAATTGAAAGGGATAGAGGAAATGATGGAGTTTGAGAGGGAGAAGATCCTTGGAGGGGGTTTCAAGGGAGTATGCAGGGAGTTTCACACGGTTGCTCCGGCAAGCTTGCACCTTAGTACCATCGGATTCAAGGTTCGTCTTGAGAAAAGTTTTGGAAAGAAG
>NW_021562895.1:0-327 GCF_001605985.2 Dendrobium catenatum
ACACGATCAAATCATAGTGAAATCTTACTCTATATTTGTATAAATTTTATCTATTTCCTAACATTTGGTTCTTTAAATATATAAAAATAAAATTAAATATCGATCCCTGCAATCACAAAATGATAGAAGAAACTAAAAGCCATCAAGATTCAAATTAAGCTAGATTCTTCACCAGCAATCTTCAGCTGTATTATAGTCTTTCGTGTGAAATCTGAATGTGCCAATCAATCGAGTTATAATATTGACTCGTACCTCAATTTTGTCAGTCAAACTCGATTGGACCTCCATAGGAGGAGTTTTTATTTGGTCCGGTGCAAGGACCTAGAG
>NW_021562896.1:0-334 GCF_001605985.2 Dendrobium catenatum
CCTTTCAACAAACAAATAAAAATACATACAACTCTAATTAAATTATCCTATTTAGGATCTATCAAAACCATACAATCTACACACACTTAGACTGGTTTGCTAGGACACGACTATTAGTTTTAGGTTAGGTTGTTATTCTGCTGTTCTTTCTTTTCTGTACTTTGTTGTGACGCTCTGCATGTGACCCGTGTGCTGGTTGTTTTCGCTACTTGTTGTAGCTTTTCTGTGATGCTTTTCTGTGATGTTCTTCTAGTTTTCTTTCTGTACTGTTGCTGTGAACGTTAGAATACCCATAGGTTAGGCACGCTCTTTTATACTAATGCTGTCTCCCTGC
>NW_021562897.1:0-257 GCF_001605985.2 Dendrobium catenatum
TTTTCAAATGAATTTCATATAATTACTTACATTTCTTATCTTTTTCTACTTCACTTTTTGTTGTTGTCAAAAAGGGGGAGAAATTATTGTGTTTGTATGTTTTGTCATTATTGTGTTTGTAAAATATTTTGTCATTATTATGTTTGTATGTTTTGTTCTTTGGTTCAAAATGCTTCCTTATTTTCATGTATTCATCAATTCAGGGGGAGATTAGGAGATGTGTTTAAATTGAAATCATACAAATAATAATTATTTTG
>NW_021562898.1:0-296 GCF_001605985.2 Dendrobium catenatum
TATTACTTATGAAGGAACCAAAGAAGTTAAATAATCTAGGTTGAATATTTTATTGCATGACTATAAACTTTTTCATATGAAACCTACTTATTTAATTTCTGACATGTATACTAGGTTTACTCAAATTATCACCTCATTGCATGCCTTAAGAAGAGAGCTAACTAAATATGAAAGAGTGAACAAAATTTTGAGATGCCTTCTTCCTTTCATGCTGAGATCACTGCAATTATTGAATCCAATAATTTGAATACTTATTTTTTTGATAACTTACTTCGATCACTCATTGCTTATGAGCA
>NW_021562899.1:0-316 GCF_001605985.2 Dendrobium catenatum
TCTGTTCTTACACACTTTTCTCCACAACGCACCTTACGTGCATGCATTGCATTAATGGACCTAAGGATTTTTTTTTATTTATGCATCTTTTCATGCATCATACAACGATAGGTCTATTCGTCTGCATATTATAGAGTCGTTGATTTAAGTCTTCTGAACTATTAATCCTTGATTCCTTAGGATAGAGCCTCCTTTCTTGCATACATATAGGACGATTGGTTGTGATTAGGATTTTAGCTAGCTTCCCTTTTCAGGCAGGGATATAAGTCCAGGATTGCGTTAGCTAGGTCGTAGATGTTAGTGTCGTGTGTACGAC
>NW_021562900.1:0-961 GCF_001605985.2 Dendrobium catenatum
TTTATTGCATACTAGATAGGCTTATCGTCATCTCGATCTGCTAAAAAAATGGTTGTAATGCCTCTCAAAATCTAATAGATGGTGGGATTGTCATGATAAAAAGAAACATTAATAAAATATATGCAACTTATAATGAAATATATCATGAAAATTTAGATATATACTAGTACTCTTTCTCCTGGTGCTCTTAGATAATAAGTCGTGGGTGGATTTTTTGGGGCCTTAAGTTAGTATAATGATGACCATGACTTGTACTAATGAATGCATCATAGAAGGCACGTGTCATAATCCTCGGGGATGTCCTTAAGCTAAATGATGAATGCATGCTTGTTCTCCCATAAATATATGTGTAGACTATGATACTTCATCCTATTCATATTTCCTTCTCCCTACCATCCACTCTTTTGAACCTGAGCTCCATATATTTCATGTTCATACATTGTATAACTCTAAACTGTCTCATGAATTAATATGGTAGATACCAATCAAATTGGTGCCAACTGATGAGAGGCATATGGTGTGAAACATCCTAAGTAAAAGAAGATAAACACTTAAACATTGATTTGCTTTTTGGTGTAATGATTATAATTTCATTAAGAAACTACAATTAAGCATGCTCATTCCAGAGAAATTCTAAGATGGGTGGCCTCCTGGGAAGTTACACCAAGAGGATAAAATTATGAGGCCCTTAGGCCAAAGCGGATAATATCTTGATAGTTAAATACTTTAGTTGTTACAAATGGTATCAAAGCAATACAATAGTCAGAATATGGGAACTAATTGTCATACAATATAAAGTACTATGCCATGGGAGCCACCTCTTGAACCTGTATGGGACAAAATGATACATGGTGGGAGTAACCCCTTCAACTTGTGGGGCCACCTCTAGAATCCTATATGTCTAGCGAATGATTTTGGAATACATATGCCGATTAGAATGTCAACTACTTATGTGGGTGGG
>NW_021562901.1:0-217 GCF_001605985.2 Dendrobium catenatum
TATCCTCAATCTTCTTATCTTAGATGACTTTTGTTTTATTAATTGTGATGATGTTAAATCAATGAAAAAGGATTCTGCTTATATCTTGTCTATTTCTGATAATGATGTTACAGATGACTTGAAAAATATACCTGAAAATGATTCTCTGCATGATCAATTTAATTTTGAAGAATTAAAACATTCTCTTGGTTATTATTCAGATAGTGATGTCCCTGCT
>NW_021562902.1:0-769 GCF_001605985.2 Dendrobium catenatum
ACTTCTTTTTCAAAGTCTATCATTTACAATATGAAACAAGTTGTTTTATGTGGGTGATAATGCTCAAAATGGCATGCTTTTGAATTTAAGAGATTATTGCATTTGCAAATCTGTTTATGGCTTCTAAGAGCACCTTGCCAGTTTTACTTACCATTTTATTATCATGGATAGTTGTTGAAGCATGTCTACAGCATTTTTTGTAGGTAAAAGCCTAGAGGTTTAGTATTTAATTGACATGAAAAAGATTGAGATGATTCATGCAATTTGGCATCCTTGAATGAGACCTTTTATTTTTCTTCTAATATTGAAGTTTTATAGCTTTCATCTTCACCTAGGAGGTTTTTAGCTAGTTTTATTGATGATTTCCATATAGTGTGGTTTGCTGTAATGTAATTCTGAATCTCAGTGGGAGCATGGATATTTAATAAATATTAGAGGTATAAATTGAGAATATTAGAGAGATATTGATGGTAACATAAATTGAAAATAATTCATTGGAAATTATAGTTGGGTTGTTTGGGCATTATTGGCTTCTAAAAAAGCTCTTATTGCATATCAATAAAAGAAGAAGAATTTGGGGGCGATGTGCCTTGTCCTTCTTTTGTTTAAGAAAACTAGAAACCTTATCTTCAGCAATTGCCGGCTGCCCTAGTTTTATCATCGCTAGATTCCAACCAATTCTTCCATATAATATTAATCTCTCATTTCTTGTATGCCATTTCTCATATTGCCTTGAAACATATGCTAAGGCCTAATAGATTCACCATTG
>NW_021562903.1:0-799 GCF_001605985.2 Dendrobium catenatum
CTTTTACAATATTAATTTGCAATTTATTTTTCAATTGATGTTCTAAAATAAACCTAGAATAATGAGAATGTTGAGCATAGGTTGTGCTTTCTAGCATTTTGAATACCTCTTGGTTACTTCCCAATTCTATCAACATGATGAAAAATTCAATAGGTCCCTTGCCTTTTGGTCCCAAGCTAGCTAATAGGATGAACTAGTGTTTGAGGGTTGCCCTTGGCTCTAAGAAGTTATCTTCCTAAGTTACATGGTTCATATGATTTGGTGAATTCCTCATGCATCTTCTTGCAGGTACCATACATGCCTACTTGTGATTTTCCTTATACACCTTCTTATAAGTTTCTTACACATGTCTGATTGTGATTTTCCTTATCTGTTCTACCAATTCTAACTTTCTGGTGCTTTCTTGTGTAAGTTATCACCACGTCCTTACGGATTTCCATGTAGAAGCATTTATGATGGAAAGAAAACAATTTTGTTTCATACCATTCGAAATTGGGAGAATTGAAATATGCAACTTTGAACTAGATCATGATTTTGAGGAATTTCTTATTATGAGTCTTTTGTGGGCTGTAAATAGGATCCATGAGGAATGTAGAATATATTGAATATTAAATAAAGAAAAAAAAATTCCAATTTTCCTTTCAATCCTTGCTTCTGTGTGCCATTAGATGTGGATTCTTCAAGAGTTTCACAGGTGTTGACGACTACTTCCCAGGGACAAATTTCTTTGTACCAACAATGGGGCCTATATCCATCATTGATTTGCTATTCAATTATTATAGTGATTAAAGTGTGATTG
>NW_021562904.1:0-200 GCF_001605985.2 Dendrobium catenatum
CTTGCATGATTTTGTTCGAATTTCTTTTTACAACAAGTTGGCTGCTCGATCACCGCCACCCCTGGCCTATTAGCCACTGCCATCGTAACGATCACTATCATCAAATGCGCCACTCACTTTCAGCTATGATGAAGCCATTCAATCTTTAAATATATGGTACTAATCTCAAAGCAAATATAATGATTTTGAAGTACATCATA
>NW_021562905.1:0-224 GCF_001605985.2 Dendrobium catenatum
AGCTAAAAAATTTCATCTAAAACTTATTATGAAAAAATAATATAATTAGCATTATATATAAAGAGTTTGTATAACACTAATTATAAAATAATTATAATAATTTTCATGTCCATGCACATAACATAATTTTAAAAAAAATTAACAACTTAGGCTTCATTTGAGATCTTTTTTTAATGTTTTTTAAAGAAACGTTTTTTTTAAACTTAAATTAAAAATTTTGTACA
>NW_021562906.1:0-208 GCF_001605985.2 Dendrobium catenatum
GTCAATGTGTGATATCTCTAAATCAATTAAAGGGAGAAATACCATTGATTGTTTCCCTTCCTCTAACTTTTTTAGCGATGTAATTTTTTTTTTCTAAATAAAAGTCTACTTTAAATTAACAACTAGACTTTGTGATTAACATCTTTTCTATATTGCTATAGTAATCTATCTTATATATATATAATGTTCAAAGTCTTTATATTACTTT
>NW_021562907.1:0-253 GCF_001605985.2 Dendrobium catenatum
TGAATATAGTTACAAGTAAACTATCAACTATAAGCCTATACCCTATCACTATCCTCCTTTAACAAAGACAACAAAGTCGAGGGGAATTCCTTGTTATTCACGTCATAGAGAAGAAAAATGGGCACAATTGTCGGCCGACCTATTACTTTCCCTTGTTATAAAATGAAAAAGAACATGTTTAAACTCCATAAGAAAAGAAAGATCCTATCCATCAACCTTTAAATGGACTTTAATCTACAGATTAATCAAGTTC
>NW_021562908.1:0-299 GCF_001605985.2 Dendrobium catenatum
CTCCATCTTTATTGTAAGTAATTTTGAGCGGTACCGAACGGTACTGGCTCGGTACCGAGCATGTACCTAATGGTACCGAGCATGTACCTAATGGTACCGAGCATGTACTGCTCAGTTCCGAGCATATACCTGCTCGGTATCGAGCATGTACCTAGTAGTACCGAGCATGTACTGCTCAGTACTGCTCAGTACCGAACCGAGCATATACCTGCTCGGTACCGAGCATGTACTGAGCGGTACTGAGCATGTACCTGCTCGGTAGTGAGCGGTATCGAGTGGTACCAAGCATGTACCTAGTG
>NW_021562909.1:0-600 GCF_001605985.2 Dendrobium catenatum
GCTTCTCCATGTATCAACAGGTTAATTAATGCTAACCTTTTGATATAAATTATGATGAATTATAAAAATTAATTTGTGAATAGATACAAACATGAAATTTTCATTATTACTTGTTTTATAATTTTATATTAAATGACCTTTGTAAGTCTCAATAATATTTGATTATATTTGTGTTGATCAGCTTATGTAGCTGGTACGAAAGAAGGTATAATATCAGAGAAGTCATTTCACTTTGGTGAAGCACTTAATAAGGATTTGTATTTAGATATTGAAGGGGAGCTAAGGCATGTTGAAAATATGAAGAAAGAACTCCATGAGCAAAATTCAACATTAGAAGCTGAAAAAATTGCTATGAAGGAATTGGGAATACAAAGGTTTGACATCCCTTTAGGTTGCCATATATATATTAACTTGCCAATTTTATAAAATATTTTGAGAATGTTTGTTTCTCTAAAATTTGTGGGCATTTAATAAAATGTTTTTTAGACATGTTATAGTTATACTTTCTTAAATGATATTTTGCAATCAAATGTCGGTATATATGTGGCACCATAATCTAATGACATCAATGGTCAAGCTATTAGTGAAAAAAAATCATAA
>NW_021562910.1:0-315 GCF_001605985.2 Dendrobium catenatum
GCCGTAAGCAAGATCTTCCAAGGTGGAGGGGTGGAGCGGCGGCTTGGCTAAGGGAGAAGGTAGGCCGGCGGTAGAGCAAGGAGGAGAGGGGCGGGCTAGGTGTGCACAACTGAAATTTGATTTCAGTTTTGGAATATTAGGAGGGAAAGTTTAGGGATTTTGAAATTGCAATTAATGTAATTAAGGCATTAATTGAAATTTCAATTAGGGAGGGAATAAAGGAGAGCCGGCGGTAGAGAGAGAGGGTGGAGAAGAAATAAAACTGAAACTTATTTCAGTTTTAAAAGCAGAAGAGGGAAGATTTTAATTCCAATT
>NW_021562911.1:0-202 GCF_001605985.2 Dendrobium catenatum
TTCCTTTTATATACTTGGGCAGTTGCTTCATTATCTTATTCATTGACATGAGTTTCTCCTTTTACTTCAACTTCAGAAATATCAGCATTCTTAGGAGTAACCCATTCATCATCAGATTATAACTCATCGACAAGCAAATGATCAATTTCATTCTCAATATTTCCTTGATTCTACAATTTGAGATATCTATCTTTTAATTTTT
>NW_021562912.1:0-341 GCF_001605985.2 Dendrobium catenatum
CCTACATCTGCTACTGCAAAAATTTGACAATTTAGAGCCTCATTTTGATCAAAGGTTTGATCAAATTGAAACTCATTTACAGCAGCAGGATATACAGTACAATCAAGATATGGGATTTATGCATGATTAGATAAATAACATAAATACCAACATACTTATGATGAGTAGTTACTTCAACTTCTTTGGTGCAACACCACCTCCTCCTTCCCCAGATCAGGGTCCATCTGAGTGATTGTTGTAGTTGTTTCTTATGTTTTTATGTAGTTTGTTTGTGTTGATTGTATCTTTTTTCTTAGATGTTTTGTAGTGATATCTAGTTGTGATTGTAAAATCCTTAATTG
>NW_021562913.1:0-297 GCF_001605985.2 Dendrobium catenatum
AAGGAGAAACCCACTACGGCAGTGAACCAAGGAGGGTTCAAGAGATTAACTGATTCAGAGCTGAAAGAGAAAAGGGTCAAGGGCCTTTGCTACCGATGTGATGAGAAGTTTACACCCGGGCATAGGTGTAAGGAGAAGACACTACATGTGATCATAGTGGGGGATTCTGAGGAGGAGGAAGAGGACACATGGGCAACTGAGGAGGGAGAAGAGGAGGAGCATCCTCATTTGGCTATGGTGGAGGTTTCACTCAACTCAATAGCAGATCTGACATCACATTCCACCATGAAGCTGGAA
>NW_021562914.1:0-324 GCF_001605985.2 Dendrobium catenatum
ATGGTGTGAAGAAATTTGAAAGAATCCTTACTATTTAAATAGAATCAATTGAATCATATAGTACGATCAGGATTATACTGGATGATTTAGTACAATCAATTCATCCAAACAACTAGTCAAAAAGGTGGTTATATTGTACTGTATGATCGGACATCGTAGGAGATGATTAGAGATAGGGCGATCATCCTGAGGAATTAACCTGGAAGATTATTTACTTTTGAGCTCGTATAGTATAAATAAGTGGATCGTACTCTATCATGTGGTATTAAGGATCATAATTGAAAGTTCGTTAGGGATGTTAAGCCCTATAGAACTGACCCAAGC
>NW_021562915.1:0-259 GCF_001605985.2 Dendrobium catenatum
GTTTTCCCTACAGAAGTTGAATTCTTACTTGACCCAGTTCCTTGATCTGGCCAATGCCGTCGGTGGGCATTAGACTTGGAATGCCGATTCTGCTGCATCTCAACCTTCATAGCAAAATTTACTGCTTGTGTCATAGACCATACCGAATTCAGTTCAAGCTTGTCCTGGATGCTGTCTTTGAGACCGCCGATATAGCGAGCGACAAGTTGATTAGTGGATTCATTTAGGTTGTTTCTAGCACTCAACCTATTGAATTCCT
>NW_021562916.1:0-243 GCF_001605985.2 Dendrobium catenatum
AGTCGGGTTGATAGTTAAACTAGTTTCCGGGTTGACCCAAGCAACCCGTCGGGTCAACCCGAACCCGACCCGTTTTGAAAAAGGGTCGGGTCTAACCTGAAAATTCTGGGTCGGGTTCGGGTCGGGTTTTCGTGTCGTGTCAAATATTGACTCCTAACATTCATAATGTCTTTTATATATGAACATAGTAATTTTACATATTTTTAGATATATTCTCATAAAAATATCCTATTTTTTTAATGC
>NW_021562917.1:0-1363 GCF_001605985.2 Dendrobium catenatum
AAATCAATAAGATTTTAACAAAACCCTTTTTTCCTCATTATTTCGACAACACGGAGATGTCTTGAGGGAAATGAGAGAGAAATGAGAGGACAGAAAAAGAAAAGCTTTAGATTTGGAGGTAGCAGAGCGATTTTTGTTAATCATACTAGTTGAGATAATTGCTCGTCTCGTTGTAAGAAATACTTACCCAATTTTTTATTTCAAAGATTTTGTGTTTTTGATATTTTTCTGATCAAATTTATGTTTTTGTTACCGAAAAACATGAATAATTTTATATTGGTAAAACTTTTACCTTATAATTTTTTGTATGTTATTGAGATCATGATTATGAGCATGTTGAGTATTTATTTGAGGTTTTTCATCTAATGATTTTAAAAATATGGTGATTTTTGTCTATCAAAAATTTATTTTGACGTCTAAAAATAGTAGTGTTGTACAATAAAAATCTTAAAACTTCATTTTATACAATTCCTTGTATTTTGGTAATTTTCTAAAAATATGCGTTTTTTGCCTAATATGATTATTTGTTGCTACCGTTATGATATTTTGACATCTTTTTAATTAAGCTCAATTATACATTATTTGCTGCAATACATTAAAAATGGATGTGGATAAGTGCTTAAGTAATAGATGGTCACTATTACTGTTATAGTATTATGATAATAATATGCGTGTGTAAAACAAAAAAGTAAAGACTATTTGACCTATTGGTTGAAAACTGATTGACCTAAATATGATGGTGGGCTGATGGGCTTTCCTTTAAATAAAGTGGTTTGATATTTTTCTCTACTAATTCAAGTGATACACTGATTGGAAGTTATAAGGAGATTATTATTATACTGATGGGCAAAGAGTGATGACTTTATTTACTGAGCTAATGGTTTACCAACACTGATATTGATACTAAAAAATATCGTGATAGTCAGGACTTCTTACTTGTTTAGTGTGACTACTAAAATGCATATTTTTTATGCATTGTTCCTATTATTGTATGGATTTATTATTAATACACGAATTTATTATTATTGCATTATTTTACTACTTATGTCAATGGATTGTTACTGTTACTGATATAGATATTGATACTATTGATTCATTGTACTAATATAAGCATGTTGCATACTGAGCAAGTGATATAAAATAACTATATAGCATGTGTACATTTCGATATGATTTTACTGTATTGATTTAATTTCAATGATCTTTACTGAAGTTTTGATTTAATATTTTATATAATTTTTGTATTGATTGGTATTACTGATACGATGATTATTTTGTAGATTTAACACATATAATAATTTACTGTTTTACAGGCTTTCATATTATAGTATTTTACTGTTTATAAATTATATTATTATTGCAT
>NW_021562918.1:0-266 GCF_001605985.2 Dendrobium catenatum
ACTTTTAATAGGACATGATGGAGGAAAATGATTAATGTAGCCGACCCCACGTTGTGGGATAAAGGCTTGATGATGTTGTTGTTGTGATAGTTCCCTTTCGGATCTTCCCTACTCTCATTTTTAGTAGAATAAGTTTCCTTCCTTCATCTGCATTAGTTCATTCCCCTACCAATGTACCTCGTCAAACTTTTCAGATGCCCCTGCTTGATGCATTGCAGTTTCTTTGCTCTCACTAACTTTCCTTCGAATTTAGCCTTTAACCTTTT
>NW_021562919.1:0-1053 GCF_001605985.2 Dendrobium catenatum
ATTTCATCCTTGCTCTTTGTCAATCACCACTTTCATACCCTGTTAATGAACATATCATGTAACAGCTCATTATTCATAGACATGCTACATTCTTTACATGTCATTTCATAATTTGCTCCATTTATTATGCTTTGGCTTTCAAATATTCCACAAGAAATCGATGCATTTGCTTGTGAATGAGTAGTGCATGTAAGCAAGTTATGTTTGACGTCCTTTATTCAAATGCAATTCCCAAACTCATTCATTTGCATTTGATTTGGAATTCACTATTTTGTAAATTATGATTGCATTTATCATTTTGAGATCCACTTCTCCGTTTAGTGGCTTGTAACATGTTTCCTATGGTTTGAATGAAGCTCACTTTGGATTCAAATCAAATTCTTCTTGGTTGAAATTGATTCAAGTCTTTTGTAGTTTGTTGAGTTCAAGTTGCACATGATGCTATTCAGTTCAAGTTTAAATCTTGTTATTTGCATTCAAGCATAACTCCTTGCCCCTCAGATCAAGTTTAGGTCAAAGTTCTGTTCATTGATGTTTGTTTGGACGATCAAGATTGTTGGTAAGCACTTTTACATTTCCAATGCGATCATGAGTTTGATTTTCCAAAACTTGTTCATTCGAGCCCAAGTCTACAAGTCCTTGTTATCATATTTAATTGTAAGTTCTTAATGCATCTTGTTCAAGTTTGGATTTAATTCATTTAAATTCATTGTAGATTCGGGTTCAAGTTTAATATCAAAGTCCTCTGTTATTTAAATGTGTTCAGGTTTAAATCAAATGTGTTCAATCAAGTTCAGGTACGGTCTCATGTTCTCTCCCAAAATTTTGGCAGCCTCCCAGTGTCTCTCCTATTTAGGGGAAACTACAAAAAACTTGGCCTTCCCACCACGCTAAGAAAAGCGTGTCTGATAGGTGTCCTCAGACACAGCGGATGTAAAATCTTCGTCCCCCACCACGCTAAGAAAAGCGTGTGTCTTCAAATGTACCTATTGCAAAAAAAATTGTTTCCCCACAGGTATATGTTGGAGAATTTTTGTATCCTCAAACGGATTG
>NW_021562920.1:0-781 GCF_001605985.2 Dendrobium catenatum
TTTGCCGGATTTACGAAATCTATTGGCTCGAGAGGAAGAGTTCGCTCGTTAAATCCGCTCTATAGCCAAACAGTCACGCGTTATTTAATATTATTTATCATGAATGTTACCAAAAAATTTTGAGGATTTAGGCCCCTCAGGATTTTCAAAGTCAAATCCTGGGTGCTACCAAATTGCCCCTTAGAGATAGAATACAAAATGAGCATGTACATGAAAAGGCTGAAGTAGCTTCAATAGCATATAAGTTTTGAGAGAGTTAGTTGCCTTAGATGGTATGATCACATAAAATGTTAACATTCCAATGGGCAAATCATTACGTGTGGAGTCCAGACGTCGTCTAGAGACCATTAAATTAAAATGTGTCATGTCACCCCAAAAGTGTACCGCACTCGGTATCGAGCATAATACCGAGCATCCGTACGCTCGGTACCAAACGGGATACCAAGCGTCACCGGAAGGTTCTCCCGTCCGACGTTTGCACAAAATAATCTCTCATTCCAATGACCATGTAAGAAGAGTATATATACTAGGTCTGACCTTTTTTTATTTTTTATTTTTTATTTTGAGACATTTAGACCAGTTAAAAGAAACTCATACACACATCACATACGTAAGCTTCGAATTCAAGACTTCTTAGCTGGTAGACGACCACACGTAGTGGGATAAAAGATTATTGTTGCGGTGGTGTGTTTTTGTAATTAAAATCTAAAATGACCCAAATAAAAGGGGTTTTGATGACTTATGATGAGTACATTTTACCTGCGGCCAGTTGAGTGTGTAA
>NW_021562921.1:0-218 GCF_001605985.2 Dendrobium catenatum
AAAGACAAAAAGACTTGTTAATCGACTTTTTAAGTGTCCGGGACAAAGTAATGTCCCAACCATCTTCAACAAAACAAGGAGAGTTAAGAGGGTTACCTAAAATGGTTTTAATTGAAGCCTTCTCCGAATCGACCAAGTATTCCTTAGGTATTATAATGTTAACTTGGGTGTAGTTCCTCTTAAGCCAATCTTTGAACACAACACAATCCTCAAGGGGG
>NW_021562922.1:0-286 GCF_001605985.2 Dendrobium catenatum
CAAAATACGGTTCCCTCTACGTCGCGCCGACGCAAACGAGTGGAAGAAGTGGTAGTTGGAGTCTCCCTCCTCGATCCAGCGAGTCTTAGCACGTTGTCTCCACCGCATAGCCAACCTAGCCAGAGTAGAGTTGAGCTCAGCAGCCGCCCGCCGTAATTCGAGATCTTGCTCAGGGCTAAGCCCCTCCGAGGTGCACTCCAAAAGCTGAACCTCGCCAATCCGAACCTCAAGCGACGCCTTCAAATCTTTCAGCTCCTTCAAGCGATTCCGACTCCAGAAAAAAAGC
>NW_021562923.1:0-397 GCF_001605985.2 Dendrobium catenatum
TTTTGCACTAGCATAAGTTTGAAAAAACCTGGAATTGCTGTCTCCATCAGTCATCCATTTGGTTTTGGCTCTTTGTTTCCACCAAGTGTTTAATCTATCCATTATATAATTCATCTCTAACACTTTGTTTTTTAATCTCCAAAACTCCTCAATGGACAGTTGACCCATTTTAGCTTCCGAATTTTGAATTTCCAGAATTTCGTTCATCAACTTATCCTTAGAAGAATTCAAGTTCACCTTTTTTGCTTTACTCCAGAAAAACAAAGATCTAAGAGATCTTTTAAATTTTGTTTAAAATATGAGCAAGACTTCCATGATAGTTAATGGACCAAGCTTTCTTGACTACCTTTTGAGCAGCAAGATATGAACACCACACATCCTCAAACTTAATAGATTT
>NW_021562924.1:0-273 GCF_001605985.2 Dendrobium catenatum
AGCATTATAATCTAATGTGCATTATGATTTCAGGAAAGATATAGGATATAATTTCAATTATTTTGTAGATAATTTAAAACAGCTGGCATTTGATATCTAGATTTTTTCTCCTTGAATAATTCTTTACTCTTCATTTCATTTTCATGAATCCTAAGGTCTATAATCAATCATTTAAGTCAAGTTTTTAATGTGATCATGGGAAATTGATTTCGGTGGCATGAGACAAGTTGCTTAAATATAAAGAGATATATGAGAGGAAAAGTTCTATAGAGG
>NW_021562925.1:0-260 GCF_001605985.2 Dendrobium catenatum
TAGGTGAGAATAAGTGTGAAAATGATTGGATTAATCATTGCTAGGTGCTACACGAGAAATAGGTTTTTGTGATGAGATAATCACTCGTAAATCTTGTCGCAACAAGAAAGTTGCAACATATTATCTTGTCACAAATAAGAACAATTATTTCACAAAAAATATTTACGACACATATATGTGTGGGAAATATGTATCATTGATAGGGTGTTTTTTTGCAACAATCGCTGGTCGCAAATGCACAACAATCTAGTATTGAAGAT
>NW_021562926.1:0-263 GCF_001605985.2 Dendrobium catenatum
TTTAGTAGTACGAAAATTAAAATTTTTGTACTAAAGACTGCTTTAAGAAATAGTAAGAAAGCTATCTCAAATAAAGACTTGCTAACTTACACACAGCCAAATACACTAGGCCTCCAATTTGACATTTGTGACAGAAGCCAAAGCATCCAACCACTTTATTGTATTTATTATTTTACATATAGTAATGAAAATAGGCGTGCTAAATTCGATCATATTATTGATATTTATTTATATTTATATATTAAATATTAAATGATATTCAA
>NW_021562927.1:0-305 GCF_001605985.2 Dendrobium catenatum
GATGTATGGACCAATTGTGATGAAGAGCTAATGTGAGTAGAAGTCGGATCGTTGGCATTTTAGCTACTGGACTGAAGGTTTCATTAAAATTAATCCCAAATTGTTGGGAGAACCCTTGAGCCACAAGTCTTGCTTTGTGACGATCGATAGTGCCATCTGATTTGAGTTTGAGGCGATATATCCATTTGCAACCTATGATAGGTTGATGCGGAGGAAGAGGAGTGAGTTCCCATGTCCCTTGATTTTGTAAGGCATGAAATTCAGTAGACATGGCAGCCCGCCAGTTGGGGTCCTTGTTGGCTTGG
>NW_021562928.1:0-246 GCF_001605985.2 Dendrobium catenatum
GAACTCGCCGGAGAACTCGCCGCCGGTGACGTGCAACTACTTGGATTTTGTAGTGGGGAGGTAGAGGAAGCTCTAAGGATCTCAAACGAACGACAAAATCGCTCTGGGAGGCTAGGGTAAGTGAGAGAGAGTGCCTTGATCGAATGAATAAAAAAAAAACGAGCTTTTTTCCTATTCAAACGGCCTGGGCTGGGTTGGATGGCTGGGATCAACTCCTGGGCTCTCCAGATGATGCCACTTGTCCCT
>NW_021562929.1:0-236 GCF_001605985.2 Dendrobium catenatum
ATTTTTTAAAATTAGAAGACTGACAAGTTAGTGCTCTAGTTTTGTTTTTCCCTCTCCATGACAAATAATTTTAACACTTCAATAAAAAACATTTCACAAGGGATTATAAGCTTTTGTACAAATCATCTTCCTTGAAGAGGGAGATAGAAGGGCTTTTGAATTTTGATGATTTAGAAATTTTATTTTTCCCTTTCCATCAAAATGATAATAATGCCTTACAAACATCACACTAAAGA
>NW_021562930.1:0-226 GCF_001605985.2 Dendrobium catenatum
ACATTCTCCCCCATTGACATTATCAAAAAGAGAATATGTATAAACAATCAGAACAATAAAAAATGATTAAAAGAAAAAAAATGATCCCTGATCAAGTGAAGACAAAATTAAATATTCCTAAAATGAGAAAGTTACCTCTTGATTTTATTCAAAAACTTAGAAGGATTATATTGACAACGTATAGCCCAAAAAAAGGTTAGAAATTCATAATTTGTTAATCCAAACT
>NW_021562931.1:0-257 GCF_001605985.2 Dendrobium catenatum
TGTGTCTAATGGTGTACGTGTACTCTTGCAAGAATTCAACCCAACGGCCATGTCGAGCATTGAGTTTCTTTTGAGAGTTAATGTATCGTAAGGCTTCATGGTCCGAAAAGATAATGAATTCTTGAGGTAGTAGGTAGTGTCGCCAATACCTAAGGGATTGAATGATGACGTAAAATTCCTTGTCATAGGTGGAGTACCGTTGTCTAGTGTCATTCAATTGCTCGCTAAAGTAAGCTACTGGATGTCCCTCTTGGGAA
>NW_021562932.1:0-238 GCF_001605985.2 Dendrobium catenatum
CCAATCAAAAGTAATACTAGATAAGTTACTAACAAAATTTTAGAATAGTAGGGTATTAGTTCCACCAGCTTTATAATAAATACCCTTGAAATATGCAAGATTTTATTTAGGACTACCTATAAATTTTATGTTTTTGAATGATGGGGTGGAAAAATAAATGTGATGCTATGTTTTTTTATGTTTCTTTAGTCAAATCCACATAGCCAATATTATACTAACTTGAGAGATAGATTAATGC
>NW_021562933.1:0-204 GCF_001605985.2 Dendrobium catenatum
TTAAAAAATGTAATGAAGTAAAATATATTATTTAAATTTTATTTATCATTAAATTTTTTTTTTTGAAACTGGCCGGTTCTTTTGAACCCGGACTGGTTCGCCGGTTCACCGGTTGAACCGCCGGTTCAGTCCAGTTCAGAACGGTTCTCTGCGAAGCCGGTTTTTGAACTGGATCGGATCGGACAACTGGCCGGTTCACGGTTG
>NW_021562934.1:0-254 GCF_001605985.2 Dendrobium catenatum
CACAACTTTTTACATAATGGCCCGTAGGGAGTTCAATGCCACCGACCTAATCTTTCGTTACATCGACTATCTTACTACTATTCGCGACCCTGGACATAGGAGGAAACCTAATCTTGCCTTAGGACACATCATAACATATGTCCTAGAAACCAAGTACAATCTTCAATATCCGGGTCAGATAGATCTTCAGGCACCTCACTACTCATATAGCTCGTTCCAAATCCTTCATAGTACTTGTCTCCACCCAGGAGATG
>NW_021562935.1:0-201 GCF_001605985.2 Dendrobium catenatum
TCGGAAAAGAAATGCAAGTAAGAAAATATAACTGACAGAAAATGTAAGAATTGCATTTATAGAACATGTATAGGTAGTAAATACTGAATAGCAAAAGAGAAATGTAAACCTAACCTAGGACTAGAAGTAGTGTCCTAATCAAACCGGTCTAAGGTGTGTGTAGGCTGTGTAGTTTTGGATATATCCTATGTAGGATGATTT
>NW_021562936.1:0-788 GCF_001605985.2 Dendrobium catenatum
CACCAGCTTTTGGAATGATTGAAGTTCTAAGAACGTGGTGGATGATGCGTACATTCAGGACAAGACCGGATACCCTAGCCACATGCTTAGCTAAACTATTTCCTCTAATCACCCTATTGATTTCAAGCCATTTATATTGATCATTGGTGATTAAGGTATGGGCTCTACCTCTCTCAGTCCTTAAATTAAGAAATGCTCCTAAGTCATGCTTGGTGATTTCAACTTTTTGTTTGAACACATAGGAGTGAATTATAAAGTGGTCAGAATTGAAGGACATGTTGGCAAGAAAGTAATGAAATGTTTCTTTATTGTAGGTGTGGATGAGGGTAAGGATAAAGTGAAACTGTGTCGAAGCAAATAAATGCATCACCTGAAAGGTAATTTCATCTTGGTTTAGAATTCTGGAGGGGGTGATTTTGGCTGTAGCAAACCTAGGAAATAAATCCTCATTAGCTTTGGAAAGAAAGTTCTCGGATGAATTCCTATGAGGTTTCTTCGCTAAAACCTTTTGGTGCTTGCTAGAACTTGCCATTTGTAAAAGATCTAGAATACGAAAGGGATTGAAAGTAATGTTAAGAGTGTGACTTATTGATCTAAAGCCCGCCTATTTATTGAAAATGACATGTTCGTACCAGACAAAAAATTTTCGTCCCGTACTATATTTTCGTTCGTCCCGTATGGAAATATTTTGTACAGACGATCCAATACGACCAGAATGAAATGGCTTTTCATAATCAACGCGACTTACGAAGCATCCTTTTATACAAACTTTTGACCAGTCTGATCGT
>NW_021562937.1:0-375 GCF_001605985.2 Dendrobium catenatum
CTAGGCTCCCTCCTCGAAGCCATCAACTACACTTGGTCACTCAAAGGCTCTCTTAATCAACTCTCTCTTAAACAAATAAATCTTTTTCTTCTGAAGTTTTCACCACATGAAGACTTTGATATGTCATAATCAGGAGACCCTTGGTAATTCCTAGGTAAGCCTTTCTTATAGAAAAAGTGGTCTCCATAATTCATCCCCATTTGTTAGGAGATCTCATCCATTCCCTTTATGAATAAAGATTCAAGATCCACCCCTAGCTTTTTGTAACCATAAGGGATTTCTAAGATCACTAGTTATATTGGCATTCCTCTAACGATTGAAAAACTTACAATTGATAAAATGAGGCTAACATTTGGTTGGGCATGCATTCAGGTA
>NW_021562938.1:0-324 GCF_001605985.2 Dendrobium catenatum
ATAAAATAACTTTCTAGTACAAAAGTTTTTTGAGAGCAGAAAAAAATATATGGGTGAAATAGAATTATGGTTGCAACTTTAAAAAAGTTAAAGCAGTAAAAAAACTATCCTAATTAAAACCTTAGGGGCAATTTGGCAACAAGTGGGATTTAGTAAATCCTGTAAATCTAAATTTAATAAATACTGGGGGTGTTAAATCTCGAAAACTGTTTGGTATGACAAATATTAAATCCTGTTAAATCCTCATAAATTGTTAAGAAACATATTTCAGGATTTATATAAATAAAAAAATAAATTTATAACTAAAAATAAAAATTAATGTGT
>NW_021562939.1:0-572 GCF_001605985.2 Dendrobium catenatum
CGGGTCTTAGATAACATAGACTTAGGGTGCATGCTCCTTGTAGGGTAGAGACATCAAAACAAAATTTAGTGACACGCTTTCCTAGATTTAGTTTCTTTTTCTTAATCTACTAATAATCAACCAACCCATCCTAATCTAATTCTAAAGGTCTATTAAAACACTTAATTCTTAATCATGTTATCATTAATATTTATAATTCTTAAACTACAAGTCTAAAACACAAACTTAAACCAATTCTAACTAATATAATAATTAATCCTTAACCAATCTAAAATCTAAAAGATGTAGATTTTATTAGGGATTAAATTACAAACTAAACTCATTAGGATAAAAGACTCTTAAAATATCAAACCTTAGATCAATCTTTAAAATCAATTAACCAATTTGATTAATAAATTGCCTAATCTACCTTTCTTTTCTAATTTATAACCAACTCAATATTTCAACCAAAATTGTTTGCCACTGGGTAACCCAGGCCTACGAGGCTATTAAGTTAGCCCCAAGGAGGGTGAAATAAATCTCACGGCCTCGGTGGGAAACAAAGGTGGTAATCAATCAAACACTAAAAATAA
>NW_021562940.1:0-1311 GCF_001605985.2 Dendrobium catenatum
AACAAAACCAATTAATAAAATTTAAATATCTTAAATTAATTAAATCTTCTGAGGAAATAATTTAATTAATAAGGAATAATATAATTAAATTAACTCAATGGAATTGAAAATAAATTTTAATTTTAATCAACGAGCTGAGCAAATTTAATTTCAAATTTCAAATTTCATTTAATTAATTAGCATAATTAATTGATTAAAGTAATTCAAATGAAAATAAAATAAAATAAAACACAAAATCAATATTTTCCACTATTCAACCTAAGTACAAGCTATTAAACAACTCAAGCAACAAAATCATAACTCTTGAACAAACAGCTCTCATAATAGCTCTGAAGAAAACAAAGCCCTCAAACACTCTCTCAAAGTTACAGCAACTCTCAAAGCTATCTCTCAGCTCTCTAAACCCCTCTGTAGCTGCAAATCGCAGCTCTTGTAGCTGCAAACTACAGCCCCTGCAGCTGCAAACTACAATCCCTGCGACTGCAAGCACCAACTGCTATAAATACTGGTCACGAGCACCTACAAACAAGTAAACAAAATTAGCATGAAACAAATAAAAAAATAACTAGTTCTCGTAGGGCAAAATAGGTGCTAGTAAAACTACTGCTAAAGTAAAAAAACTACGAACACTGCTACGAAACACTAAAACTAATGTCAAGACAGGGAAGTGAGGGAAGTATGTAAAGTTACATCTTCGTTAATTTAGGCCCTATGGGTCACTTCTAATAGAAGCAATAAATCCTACAAGTAACTATTTCAATAAATATATATATGAAGTGAAATAATATACATTTAAAATTACTCCGGTTACTTTCAATGAAAGTCATAAGTCCAGCTTTTACGAGAAAATGTTTAGGTAATAGCATAAGACTAGACCTCTCTAATGGGCATCCTTGTCTATAGGGCTAGGTTGTAAGACCCACCGTACGGGTCACTTAGCTTACAGAGCAAGGTCATAAGACCGTCGTCAGATAACTTCTAAATTCAAAAGCCATAAAACCTATTTGAACATCCAAAATCATTGGACATCTAAGCTTATAATGCTAAGTTGTAAGACCCGTTATATGGGCAACCTCTAATAGAGGCCGTAAGACACATTATTAGGGCTGCTTTCAAATGAAAGTCGTAAGCCCCTACCCAAATCCAATCACACGGGAAACTCTTAAATTGGGCCATTAGACCCAACCCAAACCCAAACTACAGACAACTCCTAAATGGGGTCATAAGACCCAACCCAAACCCAAACTACAGACAACTCCTAAATGGGGCCGTTGACCAGGAATTTGAATCTCAGAAAATTAATAAAAGTTT
>NW_021562941.1:0-309 GCF_001605985.2 Dendrobium catenatum
ACATATTTTAATTCTTTTAGTATAATGAAATATTTGGTGCATGTTAGACACTATAAAATTTGCTACTATGTAGTGTCGATTTAGCCGACCCCACATAGTGCGATAAAAACTTATTATCGTTGATGTTTCGGTACGTTATAGAGACTCCAACACTCAAAAGATGAGTGAATTACCGTTCTAAGTTCATAATAACCATTATTAGGTATGTATGTTATGTGTGGCATCTGATTGTGTTCATCAATTTAGTTATTCTGTTTTCTCGGACCTCAAAGCTTGTCGTATTTGCTAGGGGTGCAGGGGTTTTACCCC
>NW_021562942.1:0-403 GCF_001605985.2 Dendrobium catenatum
TTTCGCTTTACTAAGGTTTCCTGGTTTGCTTGAGATCTCCTTCTTCCCCGATGGGGGGTCCCCCCATGTCCGACTCCAACTTCCCCCCTCTACCCTCTTCCTCTTCCAACCCTTCTACCACTAGCTCGTTGCCTAAAGCTCCTCTCTTCTATAAGGATCTACCTTCTTCAAGCTCACAAGTTTCCACTGAGTTCTCCCACTCCCTCTCCTTCCACCCTACCTCAGATAATACTCCCTCTCCTTCCACCCTACCTCGGATAACACTGCCCAGTTCACCCATGTCAGTTCGTGGCTGGAGCTCCTGAATGGTCCCTCTCTTTGGTGGGCAATTCCATCGGCAAAAGACTATTCTATGAGTCCCTTTTCGCTACCATTAAGAAGATCTAGACCCTCAAAGGTGATT
>NW_021562943.1:0-1751 GCF_001605985.2 Dendrobium catenatum
TCAATCAATTTCGAAATTGATTAATTAATTGAATGAAAAAGGTTACCAAAAATAAGATAATTAATGAGGATGGATTTGAAATTCAAATTAGATTCATTTGAATTTAAAATCTTTCCAAATTAAGGACAACTTAAATAAGGAAATGAGGCCTTTTTTTCTTTTTTTTTTTAGGGAGGTGGGGCTAGGGAAGGAGGTGGCCGGCAGTTTTGTGGAAGAGGAGATGTTTATGGGAGAATCGACCGATGGAAAGTGGGGGATTTTGGCCAGCGGTCAAGGAATGAGGAGAAAAGGATTTAGGGAAAGAAATATACAACCGCGAGCCCGGACACATCCTGCAGCTGACGGGTACTACGTTGCCCTTCTCCAAGAGACTTCAAGCCACGAGCCCGGACACATCCTGCAGCTGGTGGAATCTCATCCAAGGTTCTTCCCAAAGAACACAAGTGCAAATCAAAATTTCTTTTCTTAATAATTCATCATTGATCTAATACAAGAGCAAGAGCCTCTATATATAGGCCTTAAAAGAAACTAAAAGACAAATTTGCCCCTTGGGCTTACATAAGAAAATCCCTTAAGGGTAAAAACGGAAAATTTGTAATTAAATAAAAATTATAATTAATAAACTAAGATAAAATGGAGGGATCTCGGCTGTCTATCTTCGTCTCTTCCTTTGATTAACGTCCACTGTCGAATGTCCGCATCACAATCACTTAGAAGACTATTTTACTAAGTGGGTTCTTCCATGGCTTATGAAAATGTTTATAAGGTCTTACATCCCCTTTGAAGACATGCTTTTTCTTTGAGCTTTCACGGTTTTAATTGGTTATCGCCTATCGGGCAAAGATTGGGTGAAGGATATAAAAAAGCACATTGGAGTATTGTGTTGTCTTCAAGTTCACGCTCACTATTGTTGGCGTGATGGAATTTTTTAGTAGAGAGGTGATAAGGTGGTTGATCATTTAATATCAGGCCACATTCTTAACATAAAGAGCATAAGTTTCTAGTGCAGCATTAAGATTGAACTTCATGAGGTGCTTGTTCATTTGTTTTTGGGTTATCAATTAAGGATACAAGCTACAAACGGTTTCACATTCGTCTAACTAATTTAATGTATAACTAATTTAAATTTTGTATGATTTAGTTGAGAGCACTCAACCAGAGCCCAACCATTGTTCTCTAATATCTTCTTGATTTGTTTGTGGCAAACTTGTTTTTGTTTCTTAGGTGTTTGATGAGCAGACCTTGTGCTCCGTGTTTATACTGCAACTCTGTGTAATATTTGTACATGATCCGAAGGTCTAATGGTACATATTGATGATAATTAGGTGTTATTTTTGTAAGATGTATAATGTGCGAACTACTTTGATTATTTTTCATTTAAGATATTCATGGAGAAACCAAGGGACCAAGCACACCAAACATTTGCTTTGCTAATCATAGGTTCTTTTATACTTTGGGAATGCATAAAAGACTCAGATTATGAATTTGGGGATCAAATTGTGTTTTCTTTTATGTTTTTAATTTTCTTCAATTTTCCTGTACTGTATCTCCAAGAGATTATTTGGTGATACCATTTCCCGTTTTTGTTGGGGATTTTATCCCTGTTCTTGGTGATTAGATTAAAACTTATTAGATTTCTCTTTCTGGATTGGGATAGTTGCTTTAATTATTACAGATTGGTGATTTTCGTTTAAAAACTCTATTGCCATTATATTTTGCAGTTCATTCCAAAGGATGGGGCTCCCAAAAGG
>NW_021562944.1:0-240 GCF_001605985.2 Dendrobium catenatum
CATAATTACAAAAATATCATACCTATAATTAAAAAACTAAACATAAAATTTTTTTAATTTATTTTAGAATTCTATAAATTGTATAAAGATATACTTAAATTTTATTAAATCTATTTTGAAATCCAGACCTCCTCAGCTCTCGACATCTTTAGTGATCATGTATGTTGAGGTCAGACGAAGGTCAACTAGTATTTTCTCCAAAGAGAAAGACGTTGAAATAAAATTTTATCTATATTGATT
>NW_021562945.1:0-205 GCF_001605985.2 Dendrobium catenatum
TAGATTAAATTACAGGGATCTATAGATTTTCATATTTCTGATATCTTGATGATATGAGGAGAATAACTAAGTATAACCACACTTTAATAAATACTATAGAAAGTTAGTTTCCAAATTATAGAAGATTTCTCTCTCAACCACAAAAGCTGAGAACATTGCAAAATTACGTAACTAAACTTAACAAAGTACAAAGGAATGGAATGTT
>NW_021562946.1:0-473 GCF_001605985.2 Dendrobium catenatum
AAGAGATAGCCTAGTTGGTGTCGAAGGCAATGTCGTGTCAAGCAAATCACAAAGCTCACCTAAGCATAAGCAAAAGTGGAAAAAAGGTAAACGTGGTAACAATATCCATATTTCTTCTAACGTTATTTGCTTTCGATGCAGGAAGCCTGGTCATATGAAAAATCAGTGCCCTAATTTAAGAATTCTTCCTACGAAAGAAAAGGGCAAGGCGAAGCACAATTTAAACTGTGGAAATAATGAAAGGCAAAAAATCTCATGGGCAGATCTGGTCTCTGAAGCATCAGACCAGGAGAAAGATAATGGTTAAGAGCCTTTCATGTTTTTATGTTGTGTTTTTGTGTTTTTCCTTTTTACTTTTATGTTTTTGTTTTGTTTATTCTTTGAAATTTTTGTTTTCGTGAAAGTTTTTTTTAAAATCAACACACACTTCACTTTTCTAAAAATGAAAAATCTACTTCCTATTTTTTCTTGAA
>NW_021562947.1:0-243 GCF_001605985.2 Dendrobium catenatum
GATGGTCCTGCACTGGTAGGTCATCCTGTTGTTGGAGATGGGAGACGCTGGCTTAGTTGGCCAGACTGCTGTGATGACCTACTTGGGAGCCATCCACTGCCAGATGTTGTATACCGGGACCCATTCGATCATCGCATCACCTCAAGGTTTCATATGGGACAGGCACATTCACAGACATGTGTTCCCCTCAGATGGTTGCGTTGGACATTTTGGCGTGACTCGTACTTGGACCTGAATGATATG
>NW_021562948.1:0-393 GCF_001605985.2 Dendrobium catenatum
CCGCATAGTATCAGCATGACATGAATTTTATGAGGGTTCACATGAATGATATCAGCACCAATGTGCTTATGATGAGTACTTACTTTAACATCTTTGGTGATGCACTTCCTCCTCCTCCACCAGGTAAGGATCCTTCTCAGTGATTATTGCACTTAATTCTATGTATTTTCTGTAGTTTGTGTTTTAGATGTGTTTTAAGTAAGTTTGTTGTATTTTCTTTACTTTAGATGTTTTGTTTCTGTATTGATATCCTTACCTTAAATTGTAATATCTTCATAGTTAGACCTGTCAATATTTGATCCGACCCGAAAACCCGATCCAAACCCGACCCAAAATTTTTGGGTTTGGGTTGACTCGAATCCGAAGCGGGTCGGGTTCGAGTTCGAAAAACCG
>NW_021562949.1:0-231 GCF_001605985.2 Dendrobium catenatum
AAATCTAATAAAGAAAGATCATTTCTAATATTTTCTAACCAAATTTGCTTAAATATCAATCTCAAAAAATCCAAACTATTAGGAAAGTGATCACGTAATCAAGCTTCGCTCTGGTACAAGAAGATCACCTCATTTGAAAATTCTTAGCTCCCACTTTGATCAGATAATTAGAAGGGAATTACACATATAAATTAAAATTTTATTCAGACATACTTGATTTCATTTTTACAT
>NW_021562950.1:0-831 GCF_001605985.2 Dendrobium catenatum
AATTAATCAGCCATAAGTTATATTTATTTTAAAAAAATTAATTATGAGAAAATCTAATCTAATTACATTTGAATCAATATGTTTTGGTTTTGGGAAATTTACATACATACCACTATATACATAGTATTTTACATATCTAACACCTGATTTTTAAATAATACACTTATACCACTCAATTTCATACTTTACCTCAATTGTACCACTCCGTCTACTGCGCCGTCTACCGCGTACATTAAGACGTCTACTTCCCGCCGAATTGAGCTCTTCGCGCCAGGCTTGTCCGAACTTCTTCCCAATCCCGGCGAACTGCAGGTTCTACTTCTCACGAACATTTCCCTCTGTTTTTGCCGAAAAGAAGCGTGTCGACAGGCGAATATTTCTCTCCGGCGTTCTCATTTCTTACCGCTTTAAGTTTATTTCTCTCCGGCGTTTCTTTTGCTCCGGCATTTTTGTCCGAACATTCTCTTCCGATGAACTAATATTAGCGACAGGCGAACATTTCTCTTCAATTTTTTTCTGTGAACATTGCTCCGGTGCATCTTACTGTGAACATTTCTCCTCCTTTTTTGCCCAAAAGAAGCTTCGCAGTAAGCCGTCCTATATTAAGCTTCGCAGTATATTAGCGATAGGCGAAGTTTTACTGTGGTTATTTCATTTCTATACTGGTTATTAAGCTTCGCAGTAAGCCGTCGTTTTTTTTTTTTGGCAAAAGAAGTTTCTGCAAAAGAAGTTTGTGGCTTAAGCTGCCGTCCTGTTTTTTCGACAAAAGAAGCTGGTGGCTATTTTTAATTTTCCAGAAATGTGTGATAATTTGTGCTTATTATGTACTTT
>NW_021562951.1:0-217 GCF_001605985.2 Dendrobium catenatum
CGCCACCGCCAGCCACTGTCCTTCACCTCCAGCAGTTGTCGGACACCTCCGGTCAGCCACCATCATCGACCACTACCCTCCACCATAGGCCACCACATGCCACAGTCGAACACCTCTGACCAGCTTCCACCACTGGTCACTGCCCTCCATCACCGACTACCTCCGGCCAACCACCAAGGCCACCTTCGGCCAGCAACCACTTCCAGCTACCAACCAC
>NW_021562952.1:0-679 GCF_001605985.2 Dendrobium catenatum
ATGAATACACAAAATGAGATAGTCCAGAAAAAATGAAGTTCAAATCGCTGGAACATAATTTTTTCATAATTACGGTGACAAATTTCTTCTTAATACGTGTAAACAGGTGAGTCCCTAACCTTGAAATGTAGAGGAAAAGACTGCAATAGCTTTACTCTCAGGCACAAACCGATAACTGTTGCCATGCTGCAATGCTGAACAGTTGGGGTGAAAGTTATCCTACAATATATACAAAGCAGTTACTATGACAGTGGAATAAGAAGCGTTCTAGTATGAGTAAAAGCTTAAAATAGTTCCCCAACTATCAATAAATGTACAATTTAGTCTTAAAGTTTGCATTGCCCTATTTTAGTCCCTCGACTATTAGAAATTGAGTCAATTTGATCCCTAGCCATTTAAATTAACGGAGAGAGCCGGAGAGGTTCGTTTCTTTGGGGGCATTTAAGTAAAATATCTTAAAGTTTGCATAATCCCTACACTTTCCCGCTAGGCGCCCTGGAGACCTTTCTACGTAGGAGACGCGAACGACTCACGTTGACTCGAGAAAGACGACGCGACTGAGCAAGCAATGTGAACAAGCAGACCGGGCAAGATGCGATGCGGCATGCTTAGACGCGAGCCAGACAAGCGATGGCAAGCAATGTGCGACATCCACAAGACGGAGCTAGGTTTGTTGTTT
>NW_021562953.1:0-254 GCF_001605985.2 Dendrobium catenatum
AATTTAGTCCCTCTATTACAAAATTGATCCAAAATGATCCTTTTGGGACTAAATTGGGAATTTGGGATCAATTTTATATCATAATAACAACACGAGGGGCTATTCTATATCAATTCTTTGTAGTCTAGAGATTGAATTGGAGCAGCATGATACTTTGGGACTAAATTGGCTATACACAAATAATCTTGGAACTATTTTGGAATTTTTCTGATAGAAATAATTAATTTTAAATATTTTTCATCATAATTGGGCTA
>NW_021562954.1:0-790 GCF_001605985.2 Dendrobium catenatum
ATCCAAATGTCCTGGAGAGCATCAAGCCTTCCATCCAGGATCCAAATGTCACGAAGAGTGTCTATCAGCTGCCTGTCATTGATCTTCCACCTAAGGTCTGGACGAAGAGAAATAGCCCCATCTTGTAGGATCTTCCATGTTATCAATATATTTCTAGCATTAGTGCTCACCCACAAGTCTCCCCATATTTCTCCATAAATATTCTATGCAATAGCATGTTTGGATGTTGTAGAAAATCCCAAGCTAATATGGCCCACAATCAGCTTTACAAGTGCAAAGCAAATACCTGGAGGCCACCACCTTCCTAGCCCCCCTACAATTCCAAAAAATAAGGGAACTCATTTCTTCTATGCAATAGATTTTATTATCATACAAGAGGGGGAGTAAAGGAGGTCAGGATTATTAGTCTCACCTTGAACATTCATGGGGGTGGACAGGACATGTTGTGCCAAGAATTCCCCAAAGTTGCTAGTTAAAGCCTCATTATCCCATTAGAGATTACTATAAAAGATTTCCCTTACTCATGAGTTCCCAAAAGTAAATTCATGAATGAAGGTGAGGCATCAAGACTTCTATCCAAGATCCAAATGTCCTGGAGAGCATCAAGCCTTCCATCCAAGATCCAAATGTCCTGAAGAGTGTCTATCAGCTGCCTGTCATTTATCTTCCACCTAAGGTTTGGACGAAGAGAAATAGCCCCATCTTGTAGGATCTTCCATGTTATCGATATATTTCTAGCATTAGTGCTCAACAACAAGTCTCCCCCATATTTCTCCATAAATATTCTATG
>NW_021562955.1:0-344 GCF_001605985.2 Dendrobium catenatum
CTATAGATCTTGTCATCTTGATTTAGGATAGGGCTTACGACTTCACTTAGAAGTTTCTTATATATTTGATTTAGGATACGGCTTATGGCTTCATAAAAGTTGCCTATTAATTTTGGTTTAGATAGGACTTATTGCTTCAATTAGAACTCATCTAATGATGTGATTTAGGGCTTAATGCTTCAATTAAAAGTTGTTTGAAAATTTAATTTATTTGAACTTAAGAATAGTTCCGTGGTTTTACACTTTTCTCCAACCCCAACACCCTTTTTTTCGCTTTAGCATTGTTCTGTTGCATCTAATTTACAACTGTTTATTTGCTTGCAGGTATTGGGGCCCGCACTTTT
>NW_021562956.1:0-213 GCF_001605985.2 Dendrobium catenatum
GGAACAATGTGGAGCTTTAATTGGACATTGATTGGAGCATCAAATAGACTTAATTCAAACTTAAACAATCTAATAATTTCAAATGCAAACGAAACAAGAAAACTGCTCAAACTCAAGTGAACTGCAGGGGACTTATGAACTCGGACCGGATTGAACAAACAGTGAACTATTTGAACGTGCAATCAAACTTGCAAAGACTACAAAGGTCTGAAC
>NW_021562957.1:0-221 GCF_001605985.2 Dendrobium catenatum
TTGTAGACATTTTTACAAAATATTTAGCCTTTGATACTTTCAGTGCGTTAAGAACAAGGCTTGGTGTGATTAATTTAAATGCTTAAATAAAAATATTTTTGCAACATTGATGTTTTGTTTTTCATAGTTTGTTTTTATGTGATTTTGTGATTTTTTATTTTTTTTTGAGTGAATTTTTATTTAAAGTCTGTACTTTTTCGTTGTTCATTTTGTTTTGTGTG
>NW_021562958.1:0-217 GCF_001605985.2 Dendrobium catenatum
AAATGAAAAAGATGCATGCTAGTGTAAGTTTAGAATTATTAGAGCTTAAAAATGAACATGAAATCCTTAAGAAAGATCATACTTTAATAGATGACAACCACGTGAAACTACTCGATAAATTTGATGACTTGAATAAAAATCATGAGAATTCAAAATCATCCTATGCTGAACTTGAAAAAGTATTTAAAAAATTTAAGGATGAATCAGAGAGCAAAAT
>NW_021562959.1:0-208 GCF_001605985.2 Dendrobium catenatum
TAAACTAAGGGGCAGCCTTGTTTATAAGAACTTGGTTTTAAAACCCACTACTCGGCAACTTTCGTAGGAAAGTCATAAGCCCGACTTTAGAGAACGTTTTAGGTATAAATTTACCTAACTCATAACCTCCAATTAATACCCTCGGCCACTTCTAATAGAAGCCGTAAGTCTGACATCTGAGTGAAGTGTTTAGGTGATAATACAAACC
>NW_021562960.1:0-350 GCF_001605985.2 Dendrobium catenatum
AAAAAATGTGTGCCAACAAAATAATGCGTGCTTGCAAATAATATAAAATAACCTTTAAAGAGTAGTCACAATTATACACTTTATGATCGATGAATATATTCCCCACCTTTTCCAAGAAGGCTGAAGCGAAATATTATAATATATTTTAAATCGAAATTCTATACAAATCTCAAAAAAGATAAACATAAATAGAAGAAATAAGTTCAAGTAAATGAAAAAGAACGACTAAAAATTGCCGCATATCTGTATAATAAAATTCTTATGTAGAATATTTTGCACTCCATGTAATGGACTGAAAACATCATTATAATTCCAATCATTAACAATAGAAAATGGAAAAATAAACTCAA
>NW_021562961.1:0-218 GCF_001605985.2 Dendrobium catenatum
TGATTCGGGCATTTTTTATCATACCGGAGACTCTAGCAACATGATATGTTAGGTCACTTTGTCTAGTTACCCTATTGACATCATACCATTTGAAAGTGTCTTCACTCATTAGGGTGTGGGCTCTATATCCTTCAATTCTTAAGTTCAGAAAGGCACCAATGTCGTGCTTGGTGATTTCAATTTTTTGTTCGAAAACATAAGAACTTATGCAGGTGTGG
>NW_021562962.1:0-316 GCF_001605985.2 Dendrobium catenatum
TGTAACTTCTCTGAATGGAGTTGCTTCTGCCCACTTGAAAAAATAGTCTGTCGCTGCCAAGATAAAGCGATGTCCTGCTGATGAGGGCGGATCTATCGGCCCGATAACATCAGTACCCCAACATTCAAATGGTCAGGATGCTATTGTAGGGTGTAGCGGATTTGGCGGTTGATGTATAACATCACCGTGGATCTGGCACTCATGGAACCTTTTAGCATGATTGATACAATCTCTGACCATGAACGGCCAATAGTAGCCCATTCTTTTAATTTTGACTGTCATCTTGGGACCTGATTGATGCGCTCCACAAAGTCCT
>NW_021562963.1:0-356 GCF_001605985.2 Dendrobium catenatum
GACTCCTACAACGAGGTAAGTAAGCGACCCTCGCCCTCCTGCCTCGACATGCGTGTCGAGCCGACGGACCACCTAAGCACGCCTTTAATGAGCGTGGTAGGAGGGAAATCGGTTCGACGCACTCGACGAGGCCAGGTGAGCCTGGTGTACTCTCTTCTTTGCATGGCCGGAACAATTCATAAGTACCCCCGGACGGGGGGAGAGAAAACTGCTCTTTTCTTGTAACAGGTACCGTCAAAAACCCCATGCACGCCTTTGTTGCGCGTGGTGGGAAGAAAAATCACAGCTGCGATGTCCTCGAAAGAGGACACCTACAATGCACGCCTTTATTGCGCGTGGTGGGAAGGCCCAGTTTT
>NW_021562964.1:0-578 GCF_001605985.2 Dendrobium catenatum
CTACTTTGTAATAATTTTTCTTATCTCATAGTCTATAATGATTCATGACCTTAATAATTCTTTTCTTGTCTATGTTATATCTATACTTAAATCATATGATTTTTTTGTTGAAACTTATTCAATATAAATTAGGGTATTAGACCTAAGCTTATATCCCAGCGGCTAACCAAGAGGGGGGGTGAATTGGTAATTAAAAAAATTATCCTCTTTTTAATCCGATAAAAAGATTAGTGAAATTTTATAGAAACAATTTTTTAACCACACTTTCAAATAGAAAAAAATAAATTAAAAAAGCATAGTAAAAAGTAGCGAAAAATAAAAGGCACAATATTTATAGTGGTTCGGTCAAATACGACCTACATCCACTCCCCGGAGGCACCCTCCGAGTATTGCACTAAAAACTAATAGTGTCTCTCCTTTTGCCCCCACAGCAAGGCGGAGAAGCCTTCATAAAAGTCTCTTCCACCACTACCCAGTGCGACAGAGAACCGTCATCCTTTTACACCCTCCAAGTTTAGGCAGAGTACCTCCTGCTATTCACACTCTCCAAGTGTAGGCAGAGAACCTTTTCGTATTTC
>NW_021562965.1:0-808 GCF_001605985.2 Dendrobium catenatum
AAAACTCTGCATTGACTGTTCATCATACTGTACGACCTCTATCGTACTGTATGATACATCTCAATGTCCACCGACAAGCAGATTTCGGCTCTGTTAATCGTACTGTATGACCTACATCGTACTGTACGATAATCTTCCAGCATAATTGCCCACCGTATTGTACGATATCTCTTCTTCGTACAATACGATCCACGTCAGCAATGGATTGGGACGAATTAAATCCGGTTGGTACGACATTATTATGTATCGTACTATACGATACATCCGTTTCATACGGTACAATTAACATCAGCACAACGGACAAATTTGAGTTAAAGCTGTTTGGTACGACATTTATTATGTATCGAACTGTACGATACGCCTGTTCGTACAGTATGAAACTTTTGGTCAAAAGTCGTACTGAGGCCTCGGGACGATCAAAATTCACCTGATCATACTATACGATACCTATCATACTGTACGATTTGACTGCCTTTTCCCGAAACGAGCGGTCATAATATTGATTGTCTATCGTACTATACGATTCTAGATCGTACTGTACGATTTCCGAAAATTCCTATAAGTACCCTTGCCTAGGCCGTTCAATTCACTCAATCCTCTCCTCACTCAGCCTTCACTTAGTTTTTGTGCCCTCTTACAATGTCTAAACGAGGTCGGATGACTGCTGCAAGCTCGTCCTCATCGAGTCGCCAACCTGATCGCTTTCTGAATAGTGATAATGAGGAAGCCGACCACCGATACAAAGCCTGCAAAATTTCCCCTTCAAAAATTCTTAATCAGGCCGCTCTCAATTTCAAGGTAATGGGCC
>NW_021562966.1:0-1494 GCF_001605985.2 Dendrobium catenatum
TAATGGAGGGGTAATTTTGGACACAAGGAGCTATATGGATTCAAGTAGGATTTAGAGGATGTTTGGTTGCAATATTTTAGGGCCTAAAATAGAATAAATATATATATTTTGAAAATATTTGTATTTTGGTTGAATGAAAAACAAATTCAAGCTAAAGTAAAGTAAAGCATGTATTTCATTCTAGTTCATTTTTGTGGTAAATCGTCGCACAATTTTGATGGAGAACTGAGAAGTTAGTGCACAATCAACCCACCAGCTCTTGATGGATCAAAACTATTCATTTTCCATCTAACAGATGTTCCACTGACTTTGCTCCTTTTTCCTTCGATTCGGAGACGCACTTTGTGGTTTTGAATTGGGGCTCTTTTTTTTAAATGAAATTTTGAGAACTTCTATATTTTTTAGGATTTAAGCTCAAAGTACATTTTCATAACTATTGAGAAAGAAGAAATGTGGAAAAGCCGGTGAAGATGAAGTTGAAGATTGGTTTAGAGGAGGAAAAGCTGACGAAGATGAATCTATGCAAACATCCAGGAAGAAGATGATGAATAATTGAAGTTGAAAGAAGAACAAGTTGCAGGAACGATAATGTTTTTTTCTGTACATTTAGGAAATATGTTGGGGGTTCCGAGGTGGCAGTGCCCCCTGACGAAGATCGACCTGCAAGAGTAATTTTGAAGTTCAGTTTGTTTTCAAAGTTTGTAAGTCATTTGTACTCCGTATTTTACAGTAGTAAAAGCACAATGTTTGTACTCCATGATTTTTAGAGATATTTTTGTTCATTTTAAAACTTTATATTCTTTTTTCGCAAATATGTATTACAGAAACTTTAAAGCTTTCTCAGCTTGTTCACCAGCTACTCAAAAACATTATCATAATTGAGCGGCTTGACGAGACGAATCCAACAAGCCCAAGATCAAGGAATTCCGACATCATTAAGACATTCAAATGTCTAGTGAACAATCCACGATCAAGGGATTTAACATCGATCATCCATCCAAACCACTCCCAATTTTCCCTTGATCCTCCTCCTATTTATGGGCCATGCTACTCTAAGAAATCTATAAATAGATCACTCTTTTCTCTTGAAAAGGGACCCCTAAGAGTAAGGAGAAAAGAGAGAGATCGAAGACCGCTCTTGCCTTATTGCATCCTCGACCACCGCTCTAAGCTCCACCGGACCACCACCTGATGCCCTGAGTTTAGCCGGACCATCACCTGGCGCCCTGAGTTTCGCTGAACCACCACCTGACTCCCAGAGTTCCGCAGGACCACCACATGACGCCCTAAGCTCCACCAGACCACCACCTTACACCCTGAGCTCCACCGGACCACCACATGACGCCCAGAATTTCACAGGACCACCACCTGACACCCGGAGTTTCGTCGGACCACCTCTTGACCCCAGGAGTTCTGCCAGACCATCACCTGACGCATGGAGTTCTACCAGACCACTACCCGACACCGGAGTTCTATCAGACCACTGTCCGACAG
>NW_021562967.1:0-221 GCF_001605985.2 Dendrobium catenatum
GCCGGGTCCTTTGACACCAAGGAGATCTTCTTCTTTATTAAACTTCCCTCAAGAGAAGCCTTGAATTTGACTGTATTCAGGTGCGAGTTTGCCAGAGCAATCGTGTGGAACCCCCTCCACACTTCCTTGAGTCCCCCCTCACAGGATCTTTTCCCTCTCCAAACTCCACCCTTTCCTCACTCCCATTCAAGCTCTCTCTTCAACTTTCCCCTAAAAGAATG
>NW_021562968.1:0-252 GCF_001605985.2 Dendrobium catenatum
TAAGCTTTTTCATTTAAAAAAAAGGAATCTTAGTAGTATCTTGCATAATTTAAAGGTAATTAAGGTTTTAATATTTAATTATTTATGCAAATTACTCTCGAAGTATACATGATAATGCCTCTAATTTTGGACATGGATAGCTTGGGTATGTATTCTATATTTCCCAATTCACTTTTCCAAATTTCGTTGCATTTATCAATAACAATTGAATTATCAATTTAATTGGTTATTATATGACCTATAACCTTGATA
>NW_021562969.1:0-317 GCF_001605985.2 Dendrobium catenatum
GGTTGGTTGAAAAAAAAAAAACGTTAAGTAAATTTAGTGCAAATCATTTTAGTTTATTTTCGAGGTAAAATAAACTCGCCAATTTTGAATGAGAATTGTTTACATTGAACTTAATTATTAATTTGAAATCAAATAGGGGTGTAAATGAATCGAGCTCTAGCCTGAGTTTAATTAATTAATCGAGCTCAAGTTTAAGTTTTATTCTATGAGTTTGAGTTGGCTCATGAGCAAATTCGTTTACTTTGAAAGAGTGTAAACCATTTTAATTCATTTTTGAAATAAATTAAACTTGCACAGTTTTGAGCTATAACCATTTA
>NW_021562970.1:0-1230 GCF_001605985.2 Dendrobium catenatum
TGGTTAGGAACTACTTGAAATCAAGTATTTCCTATCAGTATTTTGTTATTTTGATTCTTGCATAGTCATGACTAGTTAAATTTTCAGTTATGTAGCTTTTGCATGCAGTCATGTATTGTAGTGTATATATTTATTTTGATGAATGAAAGAAACTTTATGGATGAGTTTTTCAATATTTGAATATTTTAGTAGATCTATAGTTCGTCATTTATTTTAATGAATATCGACAGAAAATTTAAAATAATTCCAAAATTAGATCTTGGGTTTGCGTGTCACAGCTCAACAAGATAGGACCTGTCCTGGTCGGGTTGGGTTGTGACAAAATCTGCTACAATCATCCACATTTCCCTTAGCTTTTTTAGATTGATCTCTATAGCAGTTGAAATCCCCAACAACGGCCCACAGATAGGCATTCGAGGGATTCAAGTTTCTAATCTGATCCCAAATACAAAGCCTAAACTCCATAGAGTTTGAAGCATAAATTACAGAAAGCAAAAACAGAGTTTGAGATCCAAAAGACACCAAGCCTGAGATTATTTGGCTAGAGGTAAAGGTAGTGGAAAACTTCACCTTATCACCATTTCATTTGATTTTGCACGAGGTCAAAATTGTGGTAGTCATCTTCATTTGGGAAAATGACATGCGCGGAGGAGCCAGGTTAGAGAGTGAAGAGATATGAGTTATATTTTCCAAAATGCAGAACATATCTAAACTAAGATGTTGAACAAGTTGTTTACAATATAGTAAACTTTTTCAAGGCTGTTGAAACCCCTAACATTTCAAATCACAAAGGGGGAAAAATCATTGGGGTTTGGGTGGAGGTTTAGATGGCTTTTTACCATGATTATACCTAGTTTTTTTTCTTACTTTAAGAAGCAGAGGAGGTAGAAGGTTCTGCCATTTTAACAACCAAGCTGACATAGGGTATCTTGAGGAGAGTTTGAAATTTTAGAAGTAAAAGGACCAATGCAGACATTCAAGACATTGCCAGAATAGGGTGGAAGGATCTCTTTTGAATCTGGGGCCATAGAAGGAGCAATAAATTGATCCATATTTGATGTGGTATTAGATGAAGAAGCCTCAGCATCCTTCGATAAGATACTAAATTTGTTTGGGGACTAGAACTTTCCAGCTGCCACCTCAGGGGGAGAACCATAGACAGGAGATTCATGTAGAGGATGAGAGGATCCTCGATTGGGGATGTAGAACGGTGGGAGGAATTGTGGGTTA
>NW_021562971.1:0-304 GCF_001605985.2 Dendrobium catenatum
GGTTTGAGCATTGTTGGTCTTTGGTTTAAAGATTTTTAAAAATACCAATTCACCCCCTCTTGATTAGTCTTGGGCCAGTTCATAAGGGCCTAACATCCCTAACAAACTTTCAAATAGCTATTTTAATTTATTTAACCAACCACCTCCTTCAGATTAGGGCTCCTCATAATAATGACTGTACTTCTTTTATGATTTTCTGTACTAGATGTGATTATTAATTTTTATGTTTTAATGTTTTATGTGATGTGATGCAATGTTTTGTGATTATTTTTTTTTCTTTTTTATGTTTTATGTATGAATGTAT
>NW_021562972.1:0-446 GCF_001605985.2 Dendrobium catenatum
AATTAGTATTAATAAAGTTTTATTATATTTTATTTAAACTTCTCTTGTCGTACTTTAATTGTTCTAATAATGCATGTCAACTCTTTTAACCGCCTTAAATCCTGAATTGAACAGTCAAATAGTCACATAAGATTTAACTGAATTTATAATGAATGTTACCAAACAGTTTTTAGGATTTAACCCCCTCAGGATTTTATAAATCCGGATTTGGAAGATTTATGAAATCCTACTTAAATGAAATCCTAGATTCTACCAAACAGCCCCTAAAGGTGGAGCAAATAGTCGATGAGAGAAATCAACATCAATTAAGAGCCACAACATGAGGTCAAGACCTCTATAGGAGATCATCGCTAGGGAAGATTAAAGAAATAATAGCACTAATGAAGATTTAAAGATTTTAGTAAAGGACGCTCTTATAACAATCATGGCTATTAAGAGAAAATACA
>NW_021562973.1:0-360 GCF_001605985.2 Dendrobium catenatum
CAAAAAAAAAAAAAAAAAACATACCGTACACTCGTATTTTAAAAAACTGTGCAAATAAAATATAAAAATTTTGAGAAAAGGTTTATCCTGCATACTTGAATTTATAATGAAGTTTAATAGAAATAGAAAAAGAAATAGTAAAAAATCATCTCAAATAAAATCTAAAGCTACTTTTTTAATGTTCCTAAAGTTACTTATAATTATGAGAAATTAACATTTTATAACTTTAGCCTCCATTTGAGACAACTTTCTTAATGTTTTTTAAAGCAATTACTTATTGCAAAAAAATTCTTTTTCAAGCAATTTTTATAATAAGAGTTGCTTTATAAAACAATATAAGAGATGTTTCAAAAGAAGCCT
>NW_021562974.1:0-282 GCF_001605985.2 Dendrobium catenatum
TAATGTCCTATAAGGCATGAGTAGGAGATGTTTTTCGGGATCATAAAGGAAGGTTTTTGTTTGCATTTGGATTCAATGGTGTTCATTGTGACATCTCTAAGTTATAAATATTAGCTATCTACTCTTTGGAATTGGTTGTCAAAGATTGGATGATGTAATACAAAGGTATCATAATTGAAGGGGATTATGTCAATGTGATTAAATACATTCAAAATGGTCTCAAGAAGATGGAGGTTTACAAGTCTAACTTTGGATTTGAATTTTTATCTTTTATTAAAGATT
>NW_021562975.1:0-304 GCF_001605985.2 Dendrobium catenatum
CTTAGCAAACTTTAAAAAAAAAAACACGGATCTATAAAAAAATTTTAAATTGGAGAGCAATCAAATGTTGAATATTAATTAATTAATTGATTAATACAAAATTTATTAATGAACTAATTTTAAATAATCAAAATTATTCAAAATTAATTGATTAATTAAATTATATAAAATATAAGAGTTATTTAAAATATAAAATTATTTTCAAATTTGAGAGCAAATTAAAATTCAAGAGCATTTTTATTGACTAATTAGAACAACTATAAAAAATAATGCATTGAATAAAATGAAAAAGGAAGAAAGAATA
>NW_021562976.1:0-312 GCF_001605985.2 Dendrobium catenatum
AAGAGGAAAATGCAACTTATGGGTTGCAAGTTCAAGGGCATTCTTTGAACATTTGGTGTTCAAAGAGAAGTGTACATTCTCCCAATTTTGAGTTTTGGGAGAATGAGAGGGTCTTCCTACAACGTTTGAGTTGTAGAAAGAGAGAAGTCATGTGCAACTTGTAGGTTGCAAATTAGAGGAATTTCCTTGAGCATTTGGTGTTCAAAGGAAATGATACACATTCACTTGATTTAGGCTAAGTGAATGGAGAGATCTTCTACACTTTTTTTTTTGGTAGGAGGAAATAATGTGTAACTTGGAGGTTCCACATTC
>NW_021562977.1:0-392 GCF_001605985.2 Dendrobium catenatum
GGACATTAACTTAGATCTAACAACCTATTCACTAGACCCAACAGTGTTATCCAAGAGCGAAACCATGTTAAGTACTACTTCACTTTGTAATCATAATCTAGCCCATGATTCTGTCCTATAATAATGTATGCTCTCATGCTCTTCCATAGTGCAATACTTTCTTAGTGGTACAAAGCCTAATATTTATCTGCCTTACCATGTCCATCCACTTTAATAAAACTATGATTCATTGGCATGATATCAATGGAAATGCAATATCCAAACTTTCATAATACTCAATCAGGAAAATATCACTCTACCCTTTTCCAATAGATCAAAGGAACTCTAAAGAACCAAGTGTCCTGAATTATCTCTGGAACTTGTGTTTAAATCTCTGTGGTGTATAGTTCTCG
>NW_021562978.1:0-205 GCF_001605985.2 Dendrobium catenatum
AAACTTTTACATTTAAAATAAGTTCTTAAGGTTTTCATGTCAAGTATTGTAAAAAAAACATGGAGAAAAAAAAATTGTATTCAGGAAACTATAAGTACTTTAATAAATTACAACTGTTAAATCATTATTTAAAAGGAAATAAGATCTCTAAAAAAGAAAAAAAAAAAACCTACCAATTTGGTAAATGAGCAAGAAGGAGACAGCA
>NW_021562979.1:0-334 GCF_001605985.2 Dendrobium catenatum
ATTAATTTTAAAATGATTTATTTAGTTATAAAATAATTAAAATATTAATTAGATTTAATTTTAGATTTATACTTAAATTTAATCTCTTAATAGTTATGTGTGTTAATTATAATTTAGTTATTTAATAAATATGTTGTTTTTGTGTATTTTTATCTAGATTATCATTAATGTATTTGAAATTTTCATTACTTGATTGTTTAATTTTGATTAGATTTGATTAAGGTTATATTAATAATATATACTAATCCTAAGGGGAATGTCACTAAATTTTCTATGTTATACGTTTCTACCCTAAAGTGTGCATGCATCCTAAGTCTAAGTTTTCTAAGACTCG
>NW_021562980.1:0-286 GCF_001605985.2 Dendrobium catenatum
CCAAAGCAAAGAACTGCTCATAGAAGTCTCCTCCCCGATCGGTTTGGAAGTGTTCGATCAAGAAGTCCTTAAATTCTCTCCAGATCCGGATGGGCCTCCTCTGATATCTCCACTGGTACCAGGAGAGTGCCTTCCCTTCTAGACATAATCCCACGGCCAATAATTTCTCCTCCGTCAAATCGTTGACAGCGAAGTACCTCTCTACTTTGTAGATCCATCCATATGCATCATCCCCTTCAAAAATAGGCGTTTTTAGTTTCCTTACTTGCTGGTCGCCGCCGTTTCC
>NW_021562981.1:0-271 GCF_001605985.2 Dendrobium catenatum
GGCTTCTGCCTTGACTGGAGTTCGCGAGTGCTGGAGGGGCTTCGGCCCGTCTCCTTCTCTTGGCGTCGGGTCGGTAGAGAGAAAATGAGAGCGGGAGCCAAGAGCCAGAGGGCGACGGGATTGAGAGGGGGAACGTGAAAGCCAGAGAGAGAGGGAGTTCCGGAGAGAATGCCGAGAGAGAGAGGGGTTCATTTCGGGTATATTGCCGAAGAAGGGATCCTGCTCCCCTCGATTCGTCGCAGCAGCGGCTCAAGACACGCAAATGAAGCCT
>NW_021562982.1:0-280 GCF_001605985.2 Dendrobium catenatum
TGGACTCCGGGACAACATTTAGCTACCTGCCACCCACGGCCTACTACGCCCTTCGCAGTATTTTTCGAAAAAAAATGGGCAATTTCCCGATGGCTCCACCAATATTCAATCTTGACACATGCTATAACTTAGCTAACTACCCAAATGTGAAGTTACCAAGTATTTCATTGATCTAAGATGGCGAAGTGGCGACAGACTTACATTCCACAGGGATACTTTTCTTGTTCAATGAATCTCAAGCGTGCTTACCCTTCATTGAAAATGAGGATGATAGTGAAGT
>NW_021562983.1:0-278 GCF_001605985.2 Dendrobium catenatum
TATTGTACCACTTGAAGTAGCTATCCATTCCCTTAATCCAGTCAAGAAAGAGTTGAGGCTCTAACGTACCGTCAAACGTCGGGGCATCTACCTTAATACTTTTGAGGAGTTGGGCATCGTTGTCTCTCCAAGGGGCTTATCTTCCTACCTGATCATGGTTGGGTCGGGAGTTAGGTCGGTAAAACTCTCGATGGTGTCCGTAATTCGTTCGATTATCATCGTCGTAAGGAGATTGTGGACAGGAGGGAGTGTAGAGAGCGGGGTGACCTATTCTTTCA
>NW_021562984.1:0-1164 GCF_001605985.2 Dendrobium catenatum
ACTTTCTCGTTGGAAAGCTTTATGTTTTCTACCCCACACCAAATTAAAAAAAAGGCGCTTGATTGTTAGTCTTTTTGTAGGGTTTTGGGTCAAAAATAAAAGAAGAATTTTGGTAGGAAATTTGTGTAAGGTTTTGTGTGGTACTTAATTTAAAGATTTTTATGGAGTATTTGGAAGCTTATAGTTTGGTGATCTGCTTAGTGTAGTAAAGCCCCCTTAGTAGTTTTTCTATTAGCAAGCTAATAATTAATGCATGAATTGATTTCCTATTGAACCACATTAGTTCTAAAGGATGAATTTTGGGGTTTGAAGCTTTAAGTAATTTTGGGTTAAATTCCTTTAGTGTTTCTCTCTTTAAGATGGGTTTTGGAATCCGAAATGTTATGGAGCTTTGGGTTGAAAGGTCTCTAGTGTCTTTTGGTAGTTTCTTCGATTAGTCCTTGTTCATTTGGATTTCCTCTATTTAGTGTTAGCCTCTAAAGATGAAAAGAATTTTTGAATGAATATAAGTTTTAAGTTTGATTTTGGAGGTTTGGCTCCTTTAGTTGCTTAAGGCTCCGTTTGTAGGGTGTTGTGGGTAGAGGTCTTAAACATATCAAGTGCTTTATTTGGATTGTGGGGACATTAAAGGGCATTGAATGTTGCTTTAGGATACACTTGTCTTTAAAGAAGCGTGTCCAAAACAACAATGCCTACATCCCTTTTTCATATTTGATTTTCGTTCTCTTTCTTTATTTTGCATTTAGTCTCCTTTTGCTTTGCCGTTAGCTTTCTTTGTTGTTTCTTTTGTGCTTTGACACTACGCACTTACAAAAAATGAGGAGAACCCAAAACACAAGTAGCTCAACAAGTAACAAAAAGGTGCGTTCTTTTTCTTTTCTGCATTTTCACTCTTTCATATTATTAATTGCCTATAGAACTGCTCTAATCCACCTTTCTTTTATGTTTTGCGAGGTACCTTTTGGAAAAAAATGGATAAGGAGCACTGGAGCACTTGGAGAGGGAGCTAGGACAATCGGATCCGAGCATCAGTCGCCCCTATTCAGTCCGGTAGGGGCACTACGGACGGAACCATCGGGTCATAGCCCCTAGTGCTGTAAGCTTTCTTAAAAACTTAGAAAATCTTTTGTCACGACCCGACCCGACGGGGACGGATCCCGCCCG
>NW_021562985.1:0-225 GCF_001605985.2 Dendrobium catenatum
CTAAGTGAATGTCCCAAGGCTATCAAGAGGGGGGGGGGGGGTGAATTGGTAGTTAAAAAAATTTAAGTCCCCTTTTGAAAATTAAGTTGAACCGAAATAAAAATTTCTTTTAAGTTTTTCTAGAAAAATATTTTTCAATCACTGATTTTTAAAACTAAAATTTAAAGTGCGGAAACGTAAAAACAATTAAGTAAATGACACCAGATTTATAGTGGTTCGGTCTAA
>NW_021562986.1:0-509 GCF_001605985.2 Dendrobium catenatum
AAAACAGTCAAAGTAAATAAAATATAACTATTATAACCATGATACTAAATACTTGTACATGACATCTCATGTATTTTACAAGTGTTTTATAGGTTTTAATAGAAGGACTCAAACATGATAGACCATAACAACAAAGACTAGTCCAAGGATGGTTGCCCTTAAATATTGCTACATGAGAGCTAAGGAATTTGACCCAACTCAGCAAAGCAATCTAAGGGATGTCACATCTCAGAAAAATCCTTGAGGTTGACACATAACTCCCCTAACTTGGAGGACTTTTTCCACCATTGGGAGGTGTCCTCTGAAAGCACTCATCGTCACCTTGGTCTATGAGCCATCAATAGAATTCGCTAACCCCACTATTGGGAAGGGTCACTCTATGAAACACACAAACTTGCTTCCTTAACCAACCATGAAGTTTGCTACCCTTGCAGTTCTAGTGGACCGACATTTCACGTCGAAATGGCCCGAGGGCCTTGCCCAAGAGGTCACTAGCACTATCAAAGGAC
>NW_021562987.1:0-250 GCF_001605985.2 Dendrobium catenatum
TAAATGGTTTGGATACTTCAATATTAATCATTCAAACATCAAATCAAATCCAAACCCAGAATTCAGACTCACATCCAAACTCTAGAGGCCCTGTCCTAAACACCCTTTTCAGAGATTTTTCAAACATTTCAAAACCCAGTCAAATGATCTCTGATTCAGGGTCTATCACTTGCAAAGTGATAAGACATGTCTCTAGAGGTTACCCTCCAACTCTGAGCTCATTCTGAGGTCTCTAACCCTAGAATCTGAA
>NW_021562988.1:0-203 GCF_001605985.2 Dendrobium catenatum
TAAAATTTTGTTAACCTCTATACAAAGAAACAAAAATGGCAAAAATCTGTACGTACCTCGGACTGAAATCCCATGAATTCTGCCGAAAATCGCGCCGATTCGGTGCCGTTTGCGTCGCTTCTCCGCGAATCCTACGATCCTCTCCTCGATCAAGCCCCGTTCGCATCTATAAAACGAAGCCGAACCCGCTGGCTTCTCACCCC
>NW_021562989.1:0-326 GCF_001605985.2 Dendrobium catenatum
TCTAAAGCAGCTTTTTAATAAAAAAATTTTATAATCGGTTAAAATAATTTATGATACTATGATTATTATATAATTAATAAAATAAAAAATAACAATATATCTCTTCAACAAGAGTTAATACACCACAACCATAGCATGTGATGTGCCAATGCGACCATTGGCCTACCCACTACAAGCCCATACCATGCGCGCTAAATGGAGAGCATGCCACATGCGAGAGCACATTCAAACCCTAATCCACATGCAATTTAACGTTACATTATGACATCATCAAAATGATTAGGCAGTACTAACCAGTGCTTTAAAAACCGGACCGGACCGGCCGG
>NW_021562990.1:0-775 GCF_001605985.2 Dendrobium catenatum
GTGCAGAAAATTAGTGGACAGCAAGTTAAGCAATGGGTCAAGTTGTCTAAGTGTTTAGGAAGGGTTCTAAGGTGTAGACAGCACCCAAACATTAACTTAAAGTTCACTATAGGACGTCTAAAAGCTGCTGGAACAGTGAAGACTGCAGCAAAACCTCAAGGTGGAGTTGTCCTATGCACATAGAAATGCTACAAGGTCAATGGCAGCAAAAAGACACTAGCTAGGGTGACTTAAATGCTCATGAAAGTGTGCAGGAAATTGAAACTACGCAATGATATTCATGCAAATTTAAAGCTAAAATGAACGTTTAAACCCTAGGATGTTTTTCTAACATGTCATGCATGCTTACCATGCTCTGATACCAAGATGATGTGATACCACATGCGAAGGAGCTTCTTAAGAAAATTAAAAGTGATTGACAATGGAATTACAATTAAGAGCTTATTGAGATAACAAGTAAAGTCATTAAAGGTTCTTAGTGTTAACTTGCTTAGGCGAAGGAGTACAAGTAGATTAACCAAAACTCATAGGTAACCAAAGATAGTAGCAATACCAAAAGCTATTAATCAACAATCCGCAAATTAATAATGAGAGTTTTCACCTTGAGGATTAATCACTCAACTATACTAGGCTTAGCGGGAGATGATCTTCAACACACTTAACGATGCCATGAGGAGGGCCGCAACCCCGATGGTCTTGAGCCACGAAAAGGTTGGCGGTGGTGGAGGCACGGACGGATAGCAATGACGGTCCACGAATAGTCTTTGAATTGCTC
>NW_021562991.1:0-422 GCF_001605985.2 Dendrobium catenatum
GCTTGATTCAGCTTCATATGAGGTTATTTTCTTGTTGACTAAAGAAGAGTCAAGTTGCCTAAAACATTAGTATTTAATAGATATCTTGCAAAATTTTGTTGCTTATCTAGGGGTTTTAATTAAAAAGCTTTAAAATTAGTGTTTAACTGCAGATTGTTAACTGTTAATTTTGTTGGCAATGATCAGCATCCTCATGGATAGCATGATTGGAATTGATGAAGAGGCTTTAGAAAGTAGAAGATACCAAACCTCTTCATGCTAAAAAGCCAAATTCTTTGCATAAAAAGTTGTTAATCAAACATGAATGTTTGAAGATGGTAATGGGCATGCAGAGTTGTTCATGGCATTGCAGCCAGAGATTACAACATGTGGGAATAAGGAGGAAACTTTTACTATGGGAGTGAGATTCCTTGTTGGAAAAG
>NW_021562992.1:0-205 GCF_001605985.2 Dendrobium catenatum
AGCTGGAAGATGGCGTGCAGGCTATTATAATTAGGGGTGTCAATTCGGGTCGACGGGTCGGGTTCGGGTCGAACCCGAGTTGACTCGGATCTAAACGGGTTAACCTGAACCCGACCCGTTTTTGCAAATGGGTCGGACATTTCAACCCGGACCCGACCCGGCCGGGTTGACCCGACCCGACCCGCGCGGCAGAGAACAACTCGAG
>NW_021562993.1:0-224 GCF_001605985.2 Dendrobium catenatum
GATAGTTTGAGTCTGACTCGTTAATTTTGCAACTGGTTTGAACTTGAGCTTGACCTTGGTTCATTTGTCCAGATCCCGGGCTCAAATTCGGCTCGTTAGCTCGAGCTTGAAAAATTAGCTCGAAATTATGCTCGAACTCGAGCTCAATATTTGATAAGCTTTACTTGTGAGCTCATTAATGAGTCGAGCTTGAGCCAACTCACAAGTCGACTTGACTCATTTGC
>NW_021562994.1:0-231 GCF_001605985.2 Dendrobium catenatum
AACATGAGCTCAAAATTCCACATTAACATGTTCCAATAAATTTTGAGAAGTAATATGATTACAAAAAGATCAAACAAATCAAAATTACTCTAATCATCCATATTCACAGAAATATGATTACAAAAAGATCAAACAAATCTAATTCAACTTCAAATTAAGCCTAAACATTATTACAAAGAATAACTTATTCTATCGTTAAAATGAATCTAAAAACCTTAAGAAGCTGAAATA
>NW_021562995.1:0-403 GCF_001605985.2 Dendrobium catenatum
TATGCCTTCAAAGCCTAAAATCAAGAGAATTCACTCTCAAAGACATAAAGCCTACGAAACTCGATACTCTATCGACATCCAGACAGAGTCGACAAGGTTCAATTTTTAAATGGAAATAACCCCTAACACCCCGATGATGGCCGTGTTGAATGCAGATCTCAACCGGAGGGGTTTCCAAATATTTTCAAATGTCTCCCAAATATCCAAAGTCCATAGCTCCACCCAAAGTCCCAGAAAAATCCAAAAATCCAAAAATCTCATAATCCCAAAATTCTAAGAATATTTAAAAATGAAACTATCCATCCCAAAACTTAAAGTAAAATCCATCCATCCTCCGTAACAGTCTGTCGGGGTGGACAAATTTAATTAAACTCTAGCTCACAAAGAGCCAAATGTCTAGTCG
>NW_021562996.1:0-233 GCF_001605985.2 Dendrobium catenatum
TTGTCCCATTGTTGTGAATATGTTCAGGCGGACATTGAACTTTGTGAAGCTCTTTAATCGCTATTACGAATATGGTCCGGTGTGTATTGAGCTATTCTCATTCACCATTGCGAATATGGTTAGGCGAATGTTAAACTTCCCTTTTCTAGTTGGGTTCCCGACAGAGTCCCTGGGAGGCTTACTTAACCACCTCTTTATTCGCCCTATTTCCTTTTTACTATTAGGGGGTTGTT
>NW_021562997.1:0-440 GCF_001605985.2 Dendrobium catenatum
TAAAGAAAGTACAGGCTACACTTGTGTTACAAAAATGAAATTAAGCTTAAGACAGCCGTGTAACTGTGTAGCTAACAAGATTTAGAAACTAATTAAAATCTTTTCAAATTTTACTAAATATAATGATTTTATTCAAACTTGTAAAATAAATGTAATTAAATTGAGGTGATAAATAAAATTTAATATATTTGCTTGATTTTTATACAATATTAAAACTAAAAAAAAACAACATTACCTTCGGGCTTTGCAATGGAGTTTCATAGGAGTAATTAATTTCACATTTTTATATGTATTGCTGTAAGGGTTATGGGTGTAAGTGAGTCAAGCCAACTATTGAGCCAGCTTGAAGTTAGCTTAATAAATGACTCTCATGAGCTGAGCTCAATGAGTTAACGAGTTAAGTTTGAACCAGCCCTTAATCGACCTGTTAGCTTATGAGC
>NW_021562998.1:0-201 GCF_001605985.2 Dendrobium catenatum
TCCACAAAAGCTTGCTCTTTAATTTGATAAAAAAAAATCGTTAGAGAGAAACTCCCCGTTAGAGAGAGAAACAGTCGTATGTTTTTTTGAATTTTCAACTCGCGGTTTTTTAGCTTTCATCGTCGCCGGCAGGTGACGATGACGGAAGACGACCGCCGATCCTCGGTTGGCGCGTCTATCTTTTCTGATCATTTCGAAGGA
>NW_021562999.1:0-284 GCF_001605985.2 Dendrobium catenatum
TTCACTGTAGTAGACGACATGCAGGTCGGTGCTACCTGTTGACGAGGCAGTGCTTTCACTGTGGACAGCGAGGGCACAGAGCAGCAGATTGTCCTCAGAAAGGACTGGGTGGAAGGATTGATTCTGGCACTGGTACAGGACAGCAGAGGACTGTTGGCTCGAGAGCTTACAGTGAGAGATCAGAGAACCGGATGAATGATAGAACTGTCAGAGATCAGAGAGAGGCAGTTGCGCCACGACCTCCTGCACTTCCTCCAGTGGTGCCACGTGTTTACAGTCTACAA
>NW_021563000.1:0-958 GCF_001605985.2 Dendrobium catenatum
ACGTTCATCCCCTCTGTGATTCTTACTGAAAAAGGACATGATTGACATCTGAAAATAGGCTCCAAAAACCTCTGATTTCAAAATTAGTCGTTACTGTTCGTACAGTACGATTAAACATCGTATAGTATGATCTTCATAAACAGACTTCGTCCTGGTACGAAGATGTACGAACATTTAAAAAACAATTCGTACTGTACGATATATTATCGTGCGGTACGATCCACAAAATACTATTAGTACAAGACGATGATTTGGATGACTAGATGTCGTCTCTGTTCATCGTATGGTACGATCACTATCGTACACTACGATGAGAAAAAAACTAAGAGATCGTCCAGGACGATATCTGGGACGATCAAACTTCATCTCTGTTCATCGTATGATACAATCCGGTTCGTACAGTACGATGTTCAAAATTTAATTAGGCCTGGATTTCATGCACTAATCAAGGGTTAATTTAAGTAAGTATTTAAAATAGATCATACAGTATGAAACTATTCGTACAGTACGAACGGCGAAAAATCACTTACTTAAACTAAACTACGGCTAGGGTTTTGGATCTGAACATATCGTACCGTACGAAGATATTCGTACAGTACGATCTATTCACAGAATCATCCACATAGCTTGGATCGTACGGTACGAATTAAAATAGTACAGTACGATCTCCAGAGAAGAAATTTTAATACATTTTGTATTTAAAAACAAACTCTCCCCCTATGTTTGTGCATGGTTGCTCTTACTCTTATGTAATTTGTGGTCAGACTCAATAAAATAAAATTAAAATAAATAGAAAAATACAATGTCTGACTCATACTTCTAATCTACCCATTCTTGAGTCTTCCTTTCATCTTGAGTCACTTGTGATCTTCCTGAAATATTATTACTCAAGGATAATAGAAAATAAAATAATATTCAATAAAAAGTTGTTCCAAAACACTCATTATTTGGCATCATC
>NW_021563001.1:0-580 GCF_001605985.2 Dendrobium catenatum
AGCTCCCTCTCAAGGGTTCCCATCTTGTCACGTTCCTAACTCTTATTTTTTTTTTTCAAAAGACAAAAGTATCATATTAAATCAGGCTCCAAGAAACCCTAAATTTTTAAATCAGTCATTTATGTTCATATAGTATGATCCAAATCATACATTATAATCAGTCAAAATAGCCTTCATCTTGGTATGAATGAGTACGAACCTGTAATTTTTTTGAACAATATTATATAGTACGATACAAATATTGTCCAGAATAATATATTATAATCCTTCTGTTTATTTTGGATGAACTTTGGGATGACCAAAAATCATCTCTATTTATTGTATAGTATGATCCACTTCATACAATATAATCGGTTAAAAGCTTGAGGTCATCCAGTACGATGTTTACATCATCTAGTATGATTACTTCAAAAATCAAGGGAATGTCCAGAACGATGTTCGGGACAATACAAAATAGCCTCGATTCATCATACATTTGAACAATATCGTACAGTATGACCACCGATCAAGAATTAATCCTTGATTTAATTGATTAATCATGGTGGTTAATTTAAGTAAGTATTCAAATATTTTTACTGTA
>NW_021563002.1:0-367 GCF_001605985.2 Dendrobium catenatum
CATGTTTTGATTAAAAAAATACATTGTTTTCATTCTTCTTTGTTGTCTTCTATTATGCTTGACTTTTCTGGTTTTTCCTCCTTTTTGTGATGTCCAAAGGGGGAGTAGTGTTTGTTTGAGTTAATGTTTGTTTGAAGTTTATTTTGTCGTACTATTTTACTTGTTCATATTTTATTTTATTTTGATTATTTTTCATCATAAAAAAGAGGAGATTGTTGTGAATCTAATTTCAGGAAATAGATTTTTTTATTATAGCAAATATTTTTATTTTTCTACTGGTGGGAAAAATTATGTCACCACCCAGATTTTGATTTCTCCTATTTTGTAATCGAATAATGCATTGAGAATAAAGTACGGTCTCGAGAGG
>NW_021563003.1:0-240 GCF_001605985.2 Dendrobium catenatum
AACAACAAAAAAGCTTTGACAACATCAAAGTTGCATTTACCGCTCCAGTATTAGCCGTTCCTGACTTCAACAAACCCTTTAGTGTCGATATTGATGCTTCGGCCATCGGCGTCGGCGCAGTACTGTCAGAAGAAGACCGACCACTCGAATTTTTCAGCGAAAAGCTCAGTCCAGCAAGGCAGAATTGGTCCGCATACGAGCAAGAGTTATATGCCATCGTCCGAGCTCTGAAGCAGTGGG
>NW_021563004.1:0-228 GCF_001605985.2 Dendrobium catenatum
GAATATTAGTCGAACCCAATTCAAACATAGTTTAAATGTCTAGTGATTCCTTTCCAAGCAAGCTCATTTCACACCATGGGTCTTGACACTCAGCCCATAGCGAGCCTCTTGTACTTACATGCTATTGGTTTCGATGTTGCCTTCTTCTTGTTTGACATGCCGTTGGTCAAGTCAGAAGAACCTAGCTCCATCATGAATATATTTTTGTCAGCAAGTTAGTTTTGTTCG
>NW_021563005.1:0-213 GCF_001605985.2 Dendrobium catenatum
AGATTGGATTAAGGGTATGGATAATTTCTTTAAATGGTACAACATCTATGAGGCTAGAAAAGTTAAATTTGCTGAGATGAAACTCACTGGTAGGGCTAGTCAATTTTAGTCAAACTTAGAGAGCCTTAGAGAGTCCTGAAACGAGTATCCCATCTCTGATTGATCGTCGATGAAGCGTGAGCTCAAGCATAAGTACTTGTCTCCTTCGTACTT
>NW_021563006.1:0-320 GCF_001605985.2 Dendrobium catenatum
TCGTAAAATAATTTTCTCACATAAAAATTAAATTTTTTTACTAGAAAATTACTTTAAGAAGCAGTAATAAAACCGTCACAAACGAAGCTTAATATAAGAATTTATGTTTGACAACACTAATATTATAAAAATAAAAATAAAAATAAAAAACCTTCGTAAAACAAGGAAGAACACCCAAACATCTAATTAGACGTGTAAGTGAGTTTAGTCGGCTTGTAACCGGCTCAATAAAAATACCTCTTGAGCTGAGCTCGTTGAGCTAACAAGCCAAATTTGAACTAATCTTGGCTCGATTGATTGACTCACGGGCCGACTCATTT
>NW_021563007.1:0-712 GCF_001605985.2 Dendrobium catenatum
TATGCTTGCCCCATTCAACATTCATAGATATATTTTATTTTTCTTGCTCATTTTATTTATACTTCTTAGATATTCTCTTTAATGAAATCACTATGAACATCATGAAGCTCTCTTTTGACTCTCCACCCATTTTTCTTTCTCCTGCAATCATTGCACCAACTTCTCTCCAGGTATACACACATTGACCTCACCAGCCATGTACACTCCCAATGCATTATCCGACATACTTTAGCATCTTTATCTCAAAGAACCTTCTAATATTCATATGTTTGTTTTTTCTTCAAAAAGATAAAATGCACCATATTGATCATAAAACGGCAGCCTTCCGATGACCCGTTAAGGAAAGTAGAGATATTAGATTTGACTTATGTTAAGAAAGATATAGGTAGACCTAAAAAGACCTAGTTAGAAACCATTAGACATGATCTTTCTTTATTAAATTTAAATGAGAAATTCACTTTTAACAGGACACAATGGAGAAAAAGGATTCATGTAGCTGATCCCACGTAGTGGGACAAAGGCTTGATGTTGTTGTTGTACCATATTGATCATCATTCTATTCACTCATGTATTTTTCGAATATCTTTCCTCTTTCTTCCAACATTACTTTGTTTTCTCTTTTTCTTTTATTTCTATTTTAGATCATACTAGGAAGTATTGCAGTATATTAGATGGAAATAAAATATAGATACTGAAATATCTTGCTTAATCA
>NW_021563008.1:0-326 GCF_001605985.2 Dendrobium catenatum
ATCTTTAAACACATCAACATCTTCACCATTAACCAATATCCATCTAACAATTGGTATAAGCATATTACAGCCTTCATTCAAAAGTTTCCAAGAAGGAGAATAATTGATTCTATTACTCCCCCTTTTCAGTTTTTCACCATATTTAGCAGAAAAAAACTTCATGTAAAAGAGAATCCTTGTTTTTAAAATACCTCCAAGCTAATCTTAATCTTAATGCTTTCTTCTTAGCAGAGCATGAGAATAATCCTCTTCATCCTTCTTTTACAGGTTTACACATTTCTTCCCAACTAATGTAGTGCATACCCGAATTTCCATCAGATTTTCTC
>NW_021563009.1:0-265 GCF_001605985.2 Dendrobium catenatum
GATGCCAGGAGGCTGCTCAAAATTTCTCAAAATTTTTTGGAGTTAGTGTATTTTGGAAAAAAAAACATGAATCTAATTAATTGAATAATGAATTCAAAATTCAATTTAATAATTAATGATTAATCATAATAAATTTAAAAAATTAATTTCAAATCATTAAAATCACTTAATAACTAATCGTTTTGTTAAAATAAAATATATTCAATTTTGAATCCAATTGAAACAACTGAATAGAAATTTTTTTTTTTTTTGGGACATTTAGGCC
>NW_021563010.1:0-314 GCF_001605985.2 Dendrobium catenatum
CGAGTTTTCCAAAAATCAAAAGGTAGGTTATCGAACATGGGAGGTCGGGTAATAGAATACCCTTCCGTAATAGAATACCCAATGTTAGTCATGGATCAAATTCAAAAAGTTTTCAAAGTTTAATTTTCGAATTCCGCTCTGATACCACTTGAAAGTTCGTTAAGGGATGTTAAGTCCTATGAACTTTTTCCCAAGCTAACCAAGAAGGGGGGTGAATTGGTATTTTAAAAACTCTTTTCACAAAGAAAGAAAATTGCATAAACCAAGTCACACAACATAAATAAATGCGGAATTTAAAAGCGCGGAATCAAGAA
>NW_021563011.1:0-1047 GCF_001605985.2 Dendrobium catenatum
TAGAGTATATTATATGGTGAGAATACAGAGAATCACAGATGATTTGTTTGTTTGGCCTGAATGGATGTAGTCGGTGGGCGACGTAAGTCTAAAAGATCGTAATCGGTGAGCGACGGAGGTCTACGGTTCGAAGTACAATAGATGGCGGGGGACGTAAGCCAGAAAGACCGTAGTCGGTGGGAGACGGAGGTCGGAAGGACCGTAGTCAGCGGGTGACGGAGATCTGAATGACTGTAGTCGGTGGGCGAGAAGGACTGTAGTTGGCGAGTGACATAAGTCTGAAGGACCGTAGTCAGTGGAAGATGGAGGTTAGAAGGACTATAGTCGGCGGGCAACGTAAGTCTGAAGGGCCATAGTCAGCGGACGACGGAGGTCGGAAGGACTGTAGTCTGACGATGGAGGTCAGAAAGACGACGTCTGGTAGAAGTCTATCAATAGGAAGGAATCTAACATCGGATAGATGTCCGGCGAAAGTTTGACAACAGACATAAGTCCGACGTCGAGTAGAAACTTGGCGACGAGCAGAGTTCCGACGTCGGGTAGAAGTAAGATGTTAGTTTACAACCGGGGAGAACTCCGGCATTGGATTGTATTCGGGCAAAACTCCGGCGTCACTTGGAGTTCAGGTGAAACCTCGACGTCACTTGGAGGTCAGGCGGAATTCCAGCGTCGAGCAAAACTCCAGCGTTGTTCGGAAGCCTGGCAGAATTCCGGCATTAGGCATAAGTCTTGTGGTGTTCGAGGAGGAGTTATTCCCTCCTATCCTTCTCTTCTCCTTCTCTTCTTCTTCCTTCTTCTTGCTTATTGCTTCTTGCTTCTTCACCTTCTCAAGAGAAATGAGGGGTCTATTTATAGATTTTATGGAGTGGCATGACCCTAAATAAATGACAGATCAGAGGCAAATATGGAATGGTTTGGATGAACGGCCGATATTGAATCATTCGATCATGGACCGTTTATTAGACATTTGAAGGTCTTAATGACTTAAGAATTCGGCGATCTTGGGCTCGTTGGATTCGTCTCGTCGAGCCATTCGATTCGACCATA
>NW_021563012.1:0-356 GCF_001605985.2 Dendrobium catenatum
AAAAACATAATAGTAGGGCTCCTACTTATTAGCATCATCATCATCAACATCTCCTTCCTCTTCTTCTTTTTCTTCTTTTAGTGCTGCTGTAGAATGTGCTACTCCTAGATATATTGCAAAGAGAGTCTGGCTAGGAAAGAAGTTTTATTGACCATGGGAGTCCATCTCTCAACTCTTAAACATATGTATTAGGGCTACATTGTAATCAATATGATATTAATTTTGTTTTTGGTTCTGAATCATCATGTGGTCATTGTGGCTATAATCCATTGCACTTACCTAGTTAGTTGTTCCCCTAGGTAATCTACAAAAATCTCTATATAATCAACTTAGTCCTGAGGGTTCACCATGTTAAG
>NW_021563013.1:0-322 GCF_001605985.2 Dendrobium catenatum
TCATATTTCTCCCCTTCCTCTCCCACTCAAATTCCCAAATTCCTCTACGATAAAGTAATTAAGCTTTAATTTCTCTCTCCTCGCTCCCATGCAAAGCCAAAGCAATGGATGAAAAAGATGCGAGGAAATCATGTAGGGAGCTTGTTGACAAAAGTAGTATTTCTCCCCTTTATATGGAAAAATTATTAGGTGTGGAGTGCGCACTGTCCGCACAAGCACTAGGTATCTAGCGGTACCCAGCAGTACTAAGTGCGGGTACCACTAGGTACCCAATACTTGTGCGGACGATTCTCCCCGTCTGCACTCCGCACCTAATAATCTC
>NW_021563014.1:0-442 GCF_001605985.2 Dendrobium catenatum
CTCTGAGCAAGAAATCTTCTGGATTATCAGGTATTCAACTCACTTCTGATAATTTTCTGATTCGAGATATGGAACGGTTGCAGTTGGACGTGATTTTTCCTCCAGTGGGTTGGATTCTGGAGTTCTGACTCAGTTGAGCATTCAGTCTTCTTTGGAAGAAAGGATTCAAGAAGCCCAGAAGTTAGATTCTGATTATTTGACGTTGATTGCTCAGATTAAATCTGGTAAGAAGCCTGAACTCCGAATTTCTGATTCTGGTACTATTTTCTGCAAGAACATGCTGTGGATTCCTGTGTTTGGAGATCTGAGGAAAGAGATTCTGTATGAATCTCATCATTCAGGCTACACTGTTCATCCAGGAAGTGGCAAGATGTACGGAGATATGAAAGGTTTGTTTTGGTGGGCGGGAATGAAAAAGGATGTAGCAGATTTTGTTGCTAGA
>NW_021563015.1:0-236 GCF_001605985.2 Dendrobium catenatum
AATAACACAGAATAGATCACCTCGCAACACCGACACAGGTCGATGCCTCAATCAAAACAGAAACAATAAAACACACCAGTAAATAAAAAAAAAACACACACACAACAAGAACCAATGGAACCCTAATAGGAAAAATAAAACATACTTACAAGAATCCCCAACAAATTGTTCAGAGAGAAAGAGGACCCTATTATGAAAATTAAAAAAAACACTTACAAGAATTCCAAAAAAAATTT
>NW_021563016.1:0-622 GCF_001605985.2 Dendrobium catenatum
TACCTGAAGCGCTCACGTAGCGTCGAGGGGAAGGTTGGTTTTTCCCCTAAACGGGGGAGACGCCGGGAGGCTGCCGAAATTCAGACTGAAGGCACCGCGGACTTGAACAGAATTTTGGCCTATACGTGAACAAATTTGGACAGAAAAGAACAAGAACCTGCACTCGGATGAACATGAACAGAAGACTTGTGGACCGTCGAACTTGATTGAACACAAGCAGAGGACCTGAACAGAATTTAAATGATCAATAAAGGCCAAATTCGAATGAAATAAAATCAAAATTGAACTCAAATTCAAATCAATTTGGACACAAAAATGAACCTGCAAAGATTCCAGAAGACTTTGAACAATCATTTGAACATACATTTGGACTCAAATTCAAAAGAACTAAGTGTGAAAGGCACTAAAATTGAACAAGACTCAGACTACAAAGGACACAGAACTGAGCTTGCATTTTAAGCTCATGAACCTGATTTAAATTGATCCTCAAAGGGCTTGAACTTGAGCCTGGTTTGAGCATCATCGCCCTCTCACATTCAACGCCAGTCAAAGCTACCACCCGAGATTGGTGAAGGGTGGAAATGACAAAATTGACGACGACTCCCCTACGAGTACTCCCAGG
>NW_021563017.1:0-354 GCF_001605985.2 Dendrobium catenatum
CTATGAGGGTGACAAAGCGCTTGGCACTCCGCCATGCCGAGTTGGTGAAAGTGAGATTTGTAAGGCCTTCTCCAACTTGCCGAGGGGGTAGAAGGAGAACTATTATTTAGAAGTGAAATTCTCAGAGTGGAGGACTCTAGGGAGTGGACGTAGGTCAAGTGACCGAACTACTATTAAATATCTTGTGTGATTTTTCCTTTACCCCTTTTACTTTTGTTTGCATTTTATTTTAATTATAATTGCTAGGTGAAATTCATTGTGGAATCCGTTGTTGCTATTTGTGTTCAAGTACTTGCTTCCATGTTAGTTAAATTTTTCCATTCAAAAATTTAAAAACACAAAAAATATTAGAAC
>NW_021563018.1:0-324 GCF_001605985.2 Dendrobium catenatum
TTGTTATGAATGCAGGAAATCAGGTCATATCAAGACTTATTTCCCAAAACTCAAAGCCACTCCTAGCAAGGAAAAGGTTGAGGAGAAACCAGTTGTAAAGAAGGGCAAGAAGAAGTTTTAAAGAGCTTTTTGGGCGGACTCAGCTTCAGACTCATATAAGACTAAAAAAGAAGAAGAAGTCACTAATATTTGCTTGATGGCAGATAATGTTGATCAATCAGATCAAGAAGAGGTATGTGACTTAACTTATGATGAATTATTTGAAGTTTCTGAACACAAGCATGATTCATATAGGAAAATGAAAAAGATGCATGCTAGTGTAAG
>NW_021563019.1:0-295 GCF_001605985.2 Dendrobium catenatum
GTTCGTGTTTGATTCGAGCTTTATTATTTTTGTTCATATTTGGTTCATTTAAAATATTGGGTGTTCATGTTTAGTTTAAGTTTATGTTTGGTTCATATTTGGTTCGTTTAGTGGTTATCAAGCTTTAAACAAACAAGCATTAACTAGGTATGAACGAGATCAATTTCTATATGTTCATCAACTTAACAAACGAGCCTTTTGAGAATGCCTTTATATTGGTTATGGTTTGGATGGAGGAATTAAGCGGGAAAGAAATAGTATTTACCTAATAGTTACATCTTGCCTCTTTGGTTTA
>NW_021563020.1:0-260 GCF_001605985.2 Dendrobium catenatum
AGTGCCTGGGGAAATATCTCAGGTTCTTAATATGGAGGTGCCCCAAAAATGCATTTCAGTATCTAATACTTTCATTGAAGTTCTTGCTAACGCGGTTGATACGCGTTTTGTGGGTAATTCATTAGGGGACAGTTCGGGACTGGACATTAGGAACCATTTGAATTGGTTGGATTCATCCGAGGGCGATCTTGGATCTGAATCTGATGGTGATGAATTGCCGTCACCTGATTTCTGTGGTGGATCTGATCCGGGATGCGATT
>NW_021563021.1:0-335 GCF_001605985.2 Dendrobium catenatum
AACCCATATGCCATTCTTCCTCCAAAACCTCCACGCGGTAGGAGCTCCAGCCGCAGACCCAGACCTCTGTCCAGTAATCCTACTGGTATCTTACCAACTCCGTCTCCTCGTTCCTCTACTTCCCCTGGAAAATCTTTCATCTTACCGCACCCTCTACCAGATAGTCAACATAACAATATTCCTCCTCCTACAATTCCTGTTCTGGCAGAAACTTTTACAAAGGAGTCCTCTTCTCTTCTTCCCCAATCCACAGAACAAATGTTGGATCTGTCCAAGTCTCAGACACCCGACACTGCTCCTGCAAACATTCCGAACCTCAATTCTCCCACGATCCC
>NW_021563022.1:0-1237 GCF_001605985.2 Dendrobium catenatum
CTTTAAAATCAGAAGACTACATGCGGGTTTCCACTTGTAAAAGTGAAAATGACATATATGATAGACTTTGTATAACTTAGGAGGGGACTAATGATGTTAAGCAATCTAGACTTAATATCTTATTGCATGATTATGAACTATTTCGCATGAAATCAAATGAATCCATTTTTGTTATGTACACAAGATTCACACAAATAGTCACCTCTTTGCATGCACTGTGTAGGGAACTAACGAATGTTGAAATGGTTAATAAGATTCTTCGTTGTTTTCCTACTGCTTATGATGCTAAAATTACTGCAATTACATAGTCTAAAGATCTAAACATTTACTCTATTGATAATCTTCTTAGTTCGCTAATTGCTTACGAGTAAAGAGTTAGTTAAAGAAAGATTGATGCAGGTGAACCACGAAGGGAGAAGAACATAGCACTAAATGTGGAAGAGTTTGAGAGGGAACACTCAAAACCTGAGGATGAAGACGACATCGCATTGATGACTAGACAATTCAGAAGCTTTCTAAATAGGAAGAAGAAGAGACGCCAGTATTGGAATAGAGGTAAATTTAATAGAAATGCCAAGGTTTCAAATGAAGTGATTTGCTATGAGTGCAGGAAACCTGGTCATATCAAGACTGATTTCCCAAAACTCAAAGCTACTCCTAGCAAGGAAAAGGTAGAGGAGAAACCAATTGTAAAGAAGAGCAAGAAGAAGTTTCAAAGAAAATGCTTGGCGGACTCAGCTTCAGATTCATCAGAGACTGAGAAGGAAGAAGAAGTCACTTATCTGTGCTTAATGGCTGATAGTCTTGATCAGTCAAATCAAAAAGAGGTATGTGATTTAACCTATGATGAACTTTTTGAAGTTTCTGAACACATGCATGATGCATATAGAAAAATGAAGAAAATACATGTTAGTCTAAGTTTAAAGTTTGATGAATTACAAAAGGAACATGAAATCCTTAGGAAAGATCATGCTTTAATTGATGACAACCACATAAAATACTTGATGAGTTTGATGACTTGAATAAAAAATATGAAAATTTAAAATCATCATATGCTGAACTTTAAAAAGATTTTAAAAATTTTAAAGATGAATCAGAAAGATCAAATTATACAAATCGAATTTTGAAATATATGAATTCATTTTACAAATTAACAATAAAAACTCTTGAGGATAATAGGATACCTCCTAAACTTGAATATTTTACTAATCATATTCTGTATCCTAAATTTATGCAA
>NW_021563023.1:0-205 GCF_001605985.2 Dendrobium catenatum
AAAGTATCATTCATCCACTGATCTCCAATCCTATTTCACAGTCGAGTTTTAATGATAGCCATTGCAGAAAATACTCTTTCTACTCCTGCTGTTGCAACCGGCAAAACTAAAGCTAGTTTTAATAGCCTGAAAACAAGAGGATATAAAATATCTTTCTTGTTATGTATCGTCTCAGCAAGATGTCCAAGATCTTTTAACAATGAGA
>NW_021563024.1:0-1884 GCF_001605985.2 Dendrobium catenatum
TTGGTTATGGCATGCCATATATTAAGAACGAGATAATTAGGATTATGTTTAATTCTTCCATTAGATCCTGGGGCTTAATAGCAGTCAACTCAGTTCCAACCTATAGCAGCCAACTCAGTTCCAACTGAGGTTGCTTCAACCACAGTGGAAGCTACCTCCTTGATAGTCGTTGCCTCTATTAGACGTTCAAGGGAACTCACTTTGCCTTCCTAAATGTTAAAGAGATATCCTTAGATGAGGTCAATTTTCTCTTACTTGCAATATGCAATGGTTTGACTTAATGTCCAAAGGTGCAAGGACATCAAGCATTGTATTGCTTCTTATAGGAGAAAGATGCGAGTGGTATCACATCACTGTTATCATGAGGAATCAATGTGGCACACGAGGCTATAATAAAAAAATAGAGCAGTTACTTTGCATCTACTTATTTAACTATTTGTAGCCACAGTACTTTCTTGATATTAATTCACTTGTTATTTTCGCTAATTGTTTTTTCAAAGGGACAATTGAATCGGGGAATTAAATGTATACTCGTACATATCATCTCAGATGTTTAACATGTATTTAATAAATTATAATGGGAGAATTCGAACCCTGTCAACCTCAACAATGAGGATTCCTTAAGGTTAGCCATTCTTAACTTGATAAATCAAGCTGGTGGTACTCATTTTTTATAGAAATGCCAAGGGTTCACATAGAGCCCCTCAAGTTGGGAGGACTCATCCCTCTTGCAAGAAGTATACTCGTAAGGTAACACATTTTCACCTCGAACGATGAGCTATCATTGAAATTCATCAACCTAGTTACAGGATAGGATCTATGATGCACCGACACGGCACTTGGAGAGGGTATGGCAGAGAATCGTTGACTCCACTGATCGACTAAGTTGTAGGTGAGCTTGAACTTCTTAGGAAGATCCTATCCATGATGCACCGACACGGACACGGCGACCGACACGACTACGACCACCGGACCAGACACGGGCAATTTTTTAAAAATTACTAGGACACGAAGTACGGCGGTGGACACGGCATATATTTTTTTGAATATAATATATAATAATTTTAAAAATATAGGACACGAACACGGCACGGCGGTGACAGATGTCGTCTTTTGAACCACCCCATTCACCTAATCCACCCCCCTGCCAGTAGCATAGCTCATTTGCTAACAAACCAATCATAGATTTATGATGTACACAAAATTAACAATTGATATTGACAGGAAATCAAAAATACCCTCAATAAAAGACAACATGAATACAACAATATTACAGTCTGCCGGGGGTCCAATGCGCTGCCCATTCTGCGGGGTTCGACTCGGTTAACCAAAATTTTATTGTAAGAGTAATTTTTGAAATAGTTACTGCTTTATGTTTTTAAAGTATTCGGTAAGTTGTTTGTATGCGGAAGACCGCAGCATTACCCTAGCAGACCGTAGCATCTTGTACTGACAAATGCATGTTTAGCCGAGGTACCGAGCATTCTATGTATCTGTAGCGATACCGAGCATGTACTTGAGCGAGAGGTTACCGAGCATGTACTGAGCGTCGGTACCGAGCATGTACCTGAGCAATACCGAGCAGTTACTGACATGTATCTGCGCAATACCGAAGCATGTGTACTGAAAGCAATAACCGGAGCATGTTATTGAGGCACGTACCCGAAGCATAGTACGATCACGGGTAGCGAGCAATGTACTTACTCGGTACTGATGCTTACCTTACGATACCTCATCTTAAATACTGGACACCACGTGTCCAGATCCTCTATTTTAATTTTAAATTGCGACACCTCCAATACCGCTGTCGGACACGTTGTCCATGCCGTGTCCGACGATTATGTAGTCCGTGTCCGGATTCCGACATGTGATCCGACACTGCAT
>NW_021563025.1:0-253 GCF_001605985.2 Dendrobium catenatum
GAGAAGCAAGGATACAGTGAGAGAGGAAAGATCTATACTTATTTTCTCAATTTTTCTAGTAAATTTTCTGGTGTGGTCTGGCTCCGTGATTTTTTTTTTCTTCATATTTTGAGTTTTTCCACATTAAATCCTTGTGTCATTTACTTTTCCACTACTTTTACTTTCTTGCTTGTTTCATCATTGTGGTATTTACTCCTCATCATCCTCAACAATTGATTCAATATAAAGTGCCTCATTCAAATTTTTAATAATT
>NW_021563026.1:0-222 GCF_001605985.2 Dendrobium catenatum
AAAGGCGTGTATGAGTGATTTTCCGGTGCGCCACGAACATTGAAGTACGGCTTTAGGCGATTACCTGTCTCATCGTAGGCGTCGCACCGGGGTCCCATCCCACCACGCATAATAAAGGCGTGTATGGACGGTTTTTCGGTCCGCCGCAAACGACGAGGGTGAGAATCTAAGTTTAGAAAAATTCATACCTTCGCGGGGTTTAGTAGCACATGGATTGAGGTC
>NW_021563027.1:0-338 GCF_001605985.2 Dendrobium catenatum
TTCTAGAAGATGAGTCTAGATGCTTTCCCCCACGAAGAAAAAATATTTGGCGAAAGACAGCCAATTCAAGATGATAACGTGTCAAAGAAAAGTACACTTTAGCCCTGGAAGCAAACTAACCTCTTCGTGATGAGGTCCACAATGAGTAGATCATCAGTCCCTTCCAATAGACGAGTTTAAATTATAGCCTCTACGAAGATGAAATATCTAGAGGAAGTAAGGCAACGTCAAGTCAATGAAACGTACACTATAGCCCGAAAAGGCGGCTCCTCTTATAAGGATAAAATTTGCATCAAGTAGCATGCGAGTCTCTAACAACAAGAGAGTCTAGATGGTTA
>NW_021563028.1:0-1316 GCF_001605985.2 Dendrobium catenatum
CTCCCCCGATGTTGGCAGAGAACCGTTCATCCTTTCATACTATTCCCAGTGTAGGCAGAGAACCTTTCGTCCTTTCACACCCTCCAAGTTTAGGCAGAGAACCTTTCATCCTTTCACACCCTCCAAGTGTATGCAGAGTATCGTCGTCCTTTCACACCCTCCAAGTGTAGGTAGAGAACCTTTCGTCATTTCACACCCTCCAAGTGTAGGCAGACTACCGTCGTCCTTTTACATTCTCCAAGTGTAGGCAGAGAACCTTTCGTCCTTTCACACCCTCCAAGTGTAGGTAGAGAACCCTTCATCCTTTTACACTCTCCAAGTGTAGGTAGAGAACCCTCGGCTGTTCACACTTTCCAAGTGTCGGCAGAGAACCAGATCTTCTTCCAAGATATTCTTCACAAGTCCAATCTAAAAGAAAAGAGAGAAGAGTGAAGTAATCTCAAACTTAAAAGAGGAAACACTTACCCTTGAGTACCAAGTGAAACCTTCACGCTCCAGCGGCAAGAAATCTCCTTCAAATGCTCTCTCAAACTCTCTCCTTAACTCTCTTCTCAATATGCATGAAGATCAATGGACAAAAAGATTAAGTTGCAGTTTAGAATAGCCTATTTATAGAAGAGACAAGAAAAACCATCTAAAAATGGCAGATTTCAAGTTATCATGTTCAAGATCGCCCCGTATGATCGAAAATCCTCCCGGACGATTTTACTTAAAAGCCTTGAAACGAACCTGTTTGTATAGGTGTACGAAATGATTTCGTATACGCTGATCGTCCCGTACGAACCAAGTTAGTCCGGTACGAATGGTTATAAAAAGGTTGGTTCCAAAAACTACAGAACGAACATAGAAAAATTGTCCTAAGTCGGTTATATCGTCTGAATGAAAATATGTTCGTATGGATGAATTTTTTATAGAGAGCAACTCGTTCTGTACGATAATTAATTTCGTCTGGACAAAATTTTTCCCGAGAGCAGATCGTCCCTGATGATAATTAATTTCGTCCCAGACGAACAGGATGTTGACCTCCTTTTTATATGAGGTCACTAAGGCCCTTCCAAAACTTCAGATCAATTCTAGACCTTAGGGCCTACTCTAGACCTTAAGATCCTTTCCTAGAGCCAGACCTTAGGATCTATTCCAGACCTGAGGATCCATTCTAAACCTTAGGATACTTTCTTAGAACCAGACCTTAGGGCCTACTATAGAGCCTCGGATTCCCTTAGAGCCTAGATCTTAGAACCCCTCTAGATCTTAAGACCAATCTAGACTCAAAGCAATCCTTACCCTTGATCAACTTCAACTTCAAATCAATCCCT
>NW_021563029.1:0-235 GCF_001605985.2 Dendrobium catenatum
ATAAGTTTCCGGCGCACGTTTCGGCGGAAATTCATACTCCGGTTTTGGTCGCGTCGATAAATTATTTCCGGCGCAAATCTTGCGCCGGAAATTTCTCCGACGCAGTTTCCGACGAATTACCGGCGAAAAAACGGACTGTTATCGACGTTAAAAAATGTCTTAATTCCGGCGCCATATGCGCCGGTAATTAGCGTCGCATTCTGCGATATATTCTTTAAAGTATAACATGCATCCA
>NW_021563030.1:0-200 GCF_001605985.2 Dendrobium catenatum
CGGGAGCAGATTCTTGGAAGCAAGAAGAAGAATAAAACTAATATGATATATTATCTTATGCCAATATAAAGAGAGGTATATATAGATAGAGTGAGTGGCCTTTATACAAGATAGCCTATAGTGTAATGCCACGTCATATCCACAACCAAAATACTAATACATGAGTAATTTATTTTGTGTGCTCTAATATGCCCCTGCAA
>NW_021563031.1:0-210 GCF_001605985.2 Dendrobium catenatum
AGAGATATTGAGTACAAAGATTAGAATAAGGTTTCATTTGGGACGGTTTTCTTTCTGCTTCTTAAAGTAGCTTTTTAGTAAAAAATTTGTACTGAAAAGCCGATTTAAGAAGCAGAAAAAAAAGTCATCCCAAACGAAACTTAAATGACTGTGTGATTTGTACTTCAGCCCCCGAGTGGAAAAGAATTCTACTTTCTTATTCAACTTTCC
>NW_021563032.1:0-361 GCF_001605985.2 Dendrobium catenatum
AGGAGTGATTGGATTTATGGCCGGAGCGGGTTTCGGCAGGGATGCCCCCTCTCGCCATACCTCTTTATCCTGTGCTCGGAGCTCCTCACGAAGGCCATTGCCCAGCGGGGCGGGACTATTGGCGTGCAAGTTTCTCGGCATGCCCCCACGGTCTCGCACCTTCTGTACGCCGACGACGTGCTGGTTTTTGCGGATGCTAGCACGAGTAATGCTAGGAAAGTGATGGCCCTCCTGCGTGATTACTGTAGCTGGACCGGCCAGCGAATTAATTGTGCCAAGTCGGCAATTCTGTTCAGCAAACGGTGTCCCCTGTGGAAGCAGCGACGTATTGCTCGGGATATTGATTTTCGCCGTGTGCAGT
>NW_021563033.1:0-333 GCF_001605985.2 Dendrobium catenatum
CATGATTGGATCTTTACTTTACTTGACTGAAAGCCAATCTGATATTATATTTAGTGTTTGCCTTTGTGCTATATTTCAAGCTGACCCTAAAGAGTCCCACCTGACTACTGTTAAGAGAATTTTTAGATACCTTTTGGGGACCCAAGGCTTAGGGATTTGGTACCCTATACACAGCACTTTGTTTGAGATTGTTGGTTTTTCTAACTCTGATTTTGCAAGATGCAAGGTGGATAGAAAAAGCACTTCAGGAACTTGTCAATTCATTGGACAGTCTTTGGTCCCTTGGTCTAGTAGGAAGAAAAACTCTGTTGCACTTTCCACTGCTGAAGCTGA
>NW_021563034.1:0-214 GCF_001605985.2 Dendrobium catenatum
ATGCATTTATTACCTTAAGGGTTAGATAAAACATCACGCTTAACTCCTACAACGTAGTGACACCCTAAGGACAATAATTAAGGACCTGTCTAGCAAACTTAGAAGTTTTCTAGGGACTAGGATAGACCCCAGAACGACATGAAAACTTCAACTCTTAAACTTAGTGACATCTAAAATTTCCCAGAATTTTCTAGGAATTTTTAGGAGTCTTTAG
>NW_021563035.1:0-393 GCF_001605985.2 Dendrobium catenatum
CTTGTATTGTATAAACTTCTACATATATAATATTTGTGTAAACTTATAGATAATGTGTATATTACATGTATATATCATGTTTAATACTTTTACATAGCATGTATAAACTTGCACATAGTGTGTAAAAATTATCTATATAGCATTTCTAAACTTATACATAGTATGTATAAACCTTATACATAACATTTAAAACCTTGCATGTAGTGTCTTAAAATTATATATATATCATGTATAAACTTATACATGGTTTGTATTTTATTTATACATAGTGTGTATAAACTTATACATAATGTGCATAAACTTATTCATAGTTTGAATAATCCTTGTACATAGTGTGTATAAATTTGCACAAAGTATGTATAATGCTTGTAGATAGCGTGTGTATAATATTTG
>NW_021563036.1:0-261 GCF_001605985.2 Dendrobium catenatum
ATGATGCTTAGTCTTTTATATAGGAGATTTTGAGAAGTGGTGAGATGTTGACTTAGATTTTTCTACTCCTTGTTATGACAAATTCTATATTATTCATAATAAAATGAGGGCACAATAATTAGGGTTGTGTTGAGTTTATGAAATTCTTAGTGATGAATGAGAATATTCATTAATAACTCCTCATGAGGTTAAATTAGGGAGAGTGCTTACATGTAAACTATACAACAACAACAAGCCTTTATCCCACTAGGTGGGGTCGGC
>NW_021563037.1:0-232 GCF_001605985.2 Dendrobium catenatum
CCTCGAGGCATTTTTTCGTTCGTGAGGTGAGGCGTAAGCCTCGAGGCGTAAACCTCATGGTTGAAGAATTACATAAATGCAAATTTAAGATAGTTTATAACATAATCATCATCTCTAAATTAAGGGAAAAAACATACTTTTAGAATATTTTTACTTGCATAATTGTTTCATTCAATTGAATCTAACCTCATAATTTTTTTTTTTTCTTTCCAAACTTTCTCAACAAAAACTC
>NW_021563038.1:0-417 GCF_001605985.2 Dendrobium catenatum
TCCTTTAGGGTTGATCAGTTAATATTTAAAATTTTCTCAAAGATCATCTCTACGATAAGAGGAGAGTCTCGTATCGATTCAAACTCCTCCATCAATCTCTTAGTAGGCTAAGATATGCATCCAACGAACCTAGACCAAGTCTCCTCCTTGGAAGGCTTTAAGTTGCTCTATCTTATCACCAGCTTCAACCAGTTAGGCTTCATATGATTCTGAATTTTATTGAACCTTGAAGATAAAGCTCTGCAAGGCCTCGAGCTCTTCAAATTGGAGTCGGGCACTCTACCTAGTCGTGATTTGATTTTGAATGGCAATTCCCAGTATTACAAAATACTCCTCTAACGGGGTTTATCTTGGACCCAGTATAGAGTGTAATTTTGTTAAAAATGCCTTAAAGGAAGAGATGCCTCTGTGCAAGGA
>NW_021563039.1:0-212 GCF_001605985.2 Dendrobium catenatum
TTACGAGCTTGCCAAATATACCACACAATAAGAATAGAAATCAGGTTGAGAATATGACCTTTAAAACTCTAAAACCAATTCTTGAAAACAGAAGCAAGGTTGTTGTCAATAGTAGTGGACGGTTTCTTAGCAATGATATTAAAGAAACTCCAAATTTTAACAGCAATGCCACCATAAACAAATAAATGATCCATACTTTCAATATTCGAGCA
>NW_021563040.1:0-1588 GCF_001605985.2 Dendrobium catenatum
GTTGCCCTTTTACTCTTTAGTTTTTTTTTTCTTTTTTTTTTTACTTGTAAAGTATGTGTTATTCAGTTTTATGATAGACCGGTCCAAATAGGACCGGTTCTCTATTCCGAGAGGCAGAACAAGCAGCTTCCGCACCCCATGCCTGCCGCCTCTTCTATGTGGTGTCCACTAGCTTAATTAAGAGAAAATTAAGGGGTTTTAGGAGAGAAAAATCAAATAGAAGGGGCTTTTTGGGATTTACCTAAGGATTGTATGCTTAAGTATGTTTTGGGGGCTAGAGTTAGGTTTTCATCTGGTTTTTTCTACAGTTTGTTATTTTCTTTGTTTCTTGTGTGGGCTCTAACGACGTCTAGAGAATTGGGAAAGCCAGATCTTCCTCTCCAATTGAAGATCCAACTGTATCTTGCTATTTTCTTTCTTCAATTTGAGTTTTGGTGTGTTTCTCTTTCTCAAATTATTGTGCCATTCACTGGTTTTTGCTGAGATTGCATCTAATTCCTAATATTTTAATTTCTAGCTAAGAAATAGAGATAATGTAAAATAATTCCTTTAATCTTGGCTTATTAATAGTTTGATTAACCATCTAGATACATCTTTTTTATTAGATATTACTAATAATGGATATGCATGTTGTGATGGTGAACAATGTTATTGGCCTGTTTATTTGATGCAACTTTTTTTTAGTTCTGATTGCATTTTGAAGCATTCTTTTTTATTCAATCATATATTTTGTTAAGATGTGTAAGTTTGTTTCTAGATACAGGAGCAAGTTTATCTGTTTTTTTAGGTCCTAAATTTATTTAGGACAACTGATCATTTTTTACAAACATGAGTAAACTTGTTATGAAGGTGAACAAGTAGCAGCGATAATATACATCATCCAAATTTTTTGAGAAAATTATGAGCATTATTTTGTAGTCTATATATTTCTTTAAGATGTGTATATTTTTTGTACATCAAATTTTGTTGTTATGAAGAGCATGCAAAATGCATGCCTCATACTTATACTTGACAGTGAACTAAGTATTGTTGACATTTCAACCTATTGAATTGGCCAACATTACAACACAACCCAGTATCATCTAATATATCACTACTACATGTAAAGAAATATGAGATCTCACAATATTATTAGTAAACAAAACACACTTATTTATGCAATACTGCGGATTAGTAATTCGTCTCAATGAGATACAATCTTCCAAGCTTGAAATGTCTCTTCACGTAATATACTAGTGATGACACTACCGGTGGATACGAAATATACAGTGATTTAAGCAAATATTCCCGTCGCAAAAAAGAAGCTCATAAAAGAAATACGTAGATGTAAAGAATAATATTATAATGATAGTCTTAAGATAATTTATCATCGTACTTTTAACAATATTAAAATAATTGATTCAAAGTTGGAAAATAATATTTTCACACATACAAACAGATGAGCTCAAGAATGGGGTGTAGATTAAGCGTGCGATCCTCTAAATGAAAAACTTATTCTTGCCACTTTTGAAGTTGGCATGATATTTGCAACTAAAGATAACCTTCAATGCGCATTAATAAATCGGTTCATCATCAAGAATGTCAAATA
>NW_021563041.1:0-415 GCF_001605985.2 Dendrobium catenatum
GAGGAGTAGTAATCTATAATCACTACATCAAAAACTGCCATTATATGCTATATTTTCTACAATGTATTCTAATATGCATGTATATTTGTCAATTAGTTATTGACGCCAAATTATTATATTGTTTATAAATGCAACACGCTAGTTGTCCTTGTATCTCCCAATGACATGTAAGTCATATCTTGTTTCCCATTCACACCCACTCATATTTTATTGCATATATAATTATTATCCGTTTATCATATACCCATCACAGATAAGGTAAATATCAACCCTAAGAAATTTAATGATTTTCTATAGAGTCGTCACTCTGGAGGCCTATCGACCCCGACTATCCAAACACTATAGGGTTCTACCGGCATATATCTAATCATACATGACAAATGCTTTTATGAATAACCAATAGGCATTATATATG
>NW_021563042.1:0-257 GCF_001605985.2 Dendrobium catenatum
CAAATTATATTATGAAGAAAGTTTTCTAAAAAAATTAGAAGATAATGAAAATATAATTAAAGTAAATTAAGAAAAAGCATTTTATATTAATTTCATATCAAAACGTAAATAAAGTAAATTAAAAATAGAAATAATTCTAAATTAATAGTTATGCATATAACTTAGACTTATCCGATACCAGTTATTCTTTTTATATCAAATGTCATTAATTAATGATTTTCAATAATTTAGCATTGAATCATCTTCTTGAAATTAAC
>NW_021563043.1:0-966 GCF_001605985.2 Dendrobium catenatum
GATTGGTTACGTTCCACTTCTATAATAATTATCCAAAAATTCTCTTGTAAAGCTTCATCTATATTTTTAGGTTCAATTTATGATAAAAATGCAGAATGTCATCCCTACGGTTTCTCCTAGTCTTAACTCCTTGGGAAGGATCACCATTTATTAATTCTTTTGGGTGATTTTTATTATATCTCTATTCTTTAGGAAATTAATCATCATCATTTTCTTCCAAATTTATTTTCTTTATATTTTCAATATCACCATTATTCAAATCATTTCCTATTAAATCTATAGGGTTTTAATAAAAAATTATATGAATAGATTATTCAAGAATTAATTTTCTCTTACTAAAAACTCTAAAAGATTTTATAAAATTTGAATATCCTAAGAATATACCATCATTAGACTTACTATAGAATTTAGCTAAAGGATTCTTATCATTATTTAAAATTAAGCACTTACATCATAAAATATGTAAATGACTAATCTTAGGTTTTTTTCCAAAAAAATATTTCATAAGGGGTCTTTTTAAGAATAGGTCTTAAATAAACTCTATTTGTAACATAACATACAATGTTTATTGCTTTTGCCCAAAAATACTTTGGAAGTTTATATTCATCTAACACTGGTCTTGCTAATTCTATCAAAGTATAATTCATTCTTTCAACTACATATTTTATTGAGGAATCCTAGGAGCTGAAAAATTATGTCTAATTTCATTTTCATCACAATAATTTTTAAATGATTTATTTTCAAATTCTCCACTATGATCTATTTGAATTTTATGAATTAAATAACCTTATTCTTTTTTAATATTCCTAGTAAATTTTCTAAAATCATCAAATGCATTATTTTATTAGCTAAGAATAATACCCAAATGTATCTTCAATAATCATCTACAATAACAAATTCATAATTTTTACCACCTAAACTAGTTGTGCTAATTGGCCCAAATAAGTTCATGTGTAATAATTCTAA
>NW_021563044.1:0-324 GCF_001605985.2 Dendrobium catenatum
CCTCCTTGAGGTGGACCCCCCCTTCCATTTTTAACGAGATTTATATAAATTGAAATCTAAAATTTTAATATTACATTCTTATTATTTATATAAAATTTTAATATCAAATATATTCCTCATATATTTCATTCTTATAACTTATACCACTCTATAAATTTTAATATTTTATTTCATACACTCATATTTATTCTATGAGTGATATGTATAAAATATTAAAGTTATAGATGTTACATATGCAAATAGCATAAAATAAAGTGGTATGTATGTAAATCCCCCAATTAAAAAATATATTCTCCAATCATAATAATAAAAATTACATCTAAA
>NW_021563045.1:0-307 GCF_001605985.2 Dendrobium catenatum
CTAAAATTACTGCAATTACAGAGTCTAAAGATCTCAATATTTACTCCATTGGCAATCTTCTTGGTTCCCTCATTGCTTATGAGCAAGGAGTGAGTCAAAGAAAGATTAATGCAGATGAACAACGAAAGGAGAAGAATATTGCACTGAAAGTGGAAGAGTCAGAAGTGAACAGTCACAATCTGAGGATGAAAACGATATTGCATTGATGACTAGATAATTCAGAAGCTTTTTAAAGAGGAAGCAGAAGAGATGCCAATAATGGAATAGAGGAAAGTATAACATAAATGGCAAGGTTTCTAATGAAGTG
>NW_021563046.1:0-854 GCF_001605985.2 Dendrobium catenatum
AACTAAGAGGTAACTTTCTCATTTTAAAAATATTTGTTTTTTCACCAGATCAGTAAAGTTTTTTATCTCTTATTCGTTTTGTTTTTTGTTTGTGTCTCCTCTCTTTTTGATAATGTCAAAGGGGGAGAATGTATTGTTGAATTTTTATACTGTTATCGTGTTTTGTATCTTGTTTTCAAAAAAATTAAAAACAACAAAAATATTTTTATCTCCCTTATTTTTTAAAAGGTTTTATTTTAGTAAGGGGGAGATTAGGAGAAAATAGTCTTTTGTGGAAATTCAAATTGAAATGTTTTGCCATCATCAAAAAGGGGGAGATTGTTGCGGATCTATGACATATGATTTTGATGATAGCAAACATTCTTTATCTCTATGACTGCTTTCTACTAATGTTTCAGGTCCACACTATCAGACTGCAATCTGTAACCAGCTCAAGATTGGGTAGACTAGGCCTGTGTTAGTTTGTAATCTTTTTCTTTCTTGAGTCTATTATATTTGATGTGGCATATGATGATTTGTAACTTGGAAGATTTTCTATTGTGCCCTAAAAGTTTTCTATTTTTGGTAACATCGTCCGGGACGATATTTATATTGTCCTAGACGATCTGACAAAAGTAGAAATCCTTATTAGGACATCCTCTTTAAAGCAGCCGTCTTTATACAAAACAGATCGTCCTGGACGATTTTATATCGGTCAGGACGATCGGCTCAATTCAGCAAGAATCTGCCGCCAGATCTATTTTGAAATAACCTATTTTTGGACATCGTCCTGGGGATCGGCCTGGACTATAAATTTCGGCCTGGACGATCCAAAGCAAATTTTCCAAAATTTCTCAGGCAGTTTTGGAAAGCAA
>NW_021563047.1:0-317 GCF_001605985.2 Dendrobium catenatum
GATGAATGCAACAGACTCTTACAACGATCCCTACGAGATCAAACAAGTACAATCAAACCACCCGAGATTGGTGAAAGGGTGGATATGATGCAGAAGCAATGTGTCTTCTACAAACATTTTCAGGAGGTCGTAGTAGATGCAGCAGTCCCTTGCAAATGGATACTTGTGGATAGCAACAGTGTATTGAAAGTACAATAAATCACTGTGGACGCAAGTACGAATATCACCTACGACAGTGGTGATCAAGATCTTCAAGTATGTCGAGTACAAGGGCAGCCCTGTGTATGAAAGAGGACCGTCCCCTGTAAACAAGTACA
>NW_021563048.1:0-321 GCF_001605985.2 Dendrobium catenatum
AGGTCCTAAAGCCCCTTTTAGGTGATTTTTCCATCACTTTGAAATCCTGTCAATTGGCATTTAATTCAAAGTCTGTCAATTCTATATTGATGCGACATACCTATAAGGCCAACCCTCCAAATTTGAACTCATTTGGAGGACTTTAACACCATAAACTAAATCCAATTTCAATGATTACAAAACCTTTAAATATTTACAATCCATGCCACTGGACCTTTCACCCAGTGGAATTTGACCTTAGACCCCCTCCAACTCTTTTGATCATTCCCAGGACCTTGGTATTAACTTTTTAAGAAATAATCCACATCTTTCTAGAATCAA
>NW_021563049.1:0-269 GCF_001605985.2 Dendrobium catenatum
TTCAAACAATTTTTATAACTAGTTTAACTGCTAAATATGACTCAAAGCAACTCAAATCCCTTAATATTTCTTTCCTCTCCAAAATCTTCCTTTTTCTCTCTCTTACTTGGTTGCCAAACATCAAATGAATGAAATAGTGGATTTTAATCTTTAAATGAAAAAAATGGCCCAACACCTATTTTCCACTATTTGAGCACCGTGGCACTAGTTCAAATAAAAAAATCAGAGAGAATAGCGCCATGGGGCCATAACACCCAACACCTAAGTGC
>NW_021563050.1:0-300 GCF_001605985.2 Dendrobium catenatum
CTGGCGATCGGCCGGGCCGATCTGTGTATTATAAAGATGAAATCAGCTCATTTTGAAGAGAGAGAAAAAAATAAAATATCTGATTTTTCTTTGAGGAGAGAGAAAGCAGCGGATTTTTGGGGAAAAGTGGATTTTCGAACGACGCGAAGCCGTTTTCGTCTAACGAGATTGTTCAGGAATTTGCTGTACGCAAGGTAAGGCACATTCCGCCTTTCTCAATTTTCAGAACCGTCGTGTTTGGCGGTATTTTCTGTCCAAATTTTATTTCCGTTAGCGATTTTCGTCCATATCTTTTGATTG
>NW_021563051.1:0-221 GCF_001605985.2 Dendrobium catenatum
TTTGGATTTAATTTAAAGATTCTTTAATGAAATAATTAATTAAGATTTATATTTTATTTTTCTTTAACTATAACCTATTAAATTTATGAAACTTTAATAGTTAGTAATGAATTATGTTATTACTTGCTTCGATAGATATAAATTAAAAATATAACGCAAATAAATATGTTAATTATTGTATTTGAATATAGAAATAAATACAATTAAATCTTTGGCATTCT
>NW_021563052.1:0-505 GCF_001605985.2 Dendrobium catenatum
GTTCAGTAAAAATTATCGTCAATTTAAAGAAACAAACCGATGTTCGTATTGGACGAAATTCCGCTCGTCTCGTACAAAATTAATTCATCCCCGTACGAAATATTTCGTATGGACGAATAAATGAGTTAGAAAAATAACAACTTTTTGTAATCACACAATTTACGAAGCATCCTTTCGTACAAACTTTTGACCAAGACGATCGTACAGAAGAACACGTGTTCGTACAGACGATCAAAAGTTAACTCGTTTTAATGGCAGTAAAAAATCGTCCCCCGCTATGAACCAACATCTGTTCGTCTGGACGAACTAAAGGTTCGTACGGATGAAGTTCATAATAAAAACAGTCTTATCCTTTCAACTGGTGCAATCAATCGTCCCGACGTTTGAGAAAAAGATATTTCATCCCGGATGATCGTGCAGATCGTACAGACGAACTACATTAAAAACTGTTCTCAAGACTGTTTGAAAACACGCAGATTGACATTTTACACACATCGTCCCGTAC
>NW_021563053.1:0-324 GCF_001605985.2 Dendrobium catenatum
TGCGCACTTTAGACCGACCTAATTTGCTCTTGGACATCAGCAAAGTTTTCCAACAAAATGGGCTCTCAATAAATAAGGCGGAGTTCGCTAAAGAAAAAGACTTGGCGGTTGGTACTTTTTACATCACCGATGCCTCATCGTCTTCTAATGTCGATGCTATTGATCGACAAAAGCTGGAAGCGATTCATAAGAAGATCGGAGATGGAATCTTCTTGGAAAAGAAGAACGACTGTGATTGCAACACCATATCTCCAGCTCACAAAAGAAAGAGTTTATTTTCTATGATCTGCTCTTTTGGGGGTGCTATATGGTCTCATATCAAGC
>NW_021563054.1:0-205 GCF_001605985.2 Dendrobium catenatum
ATTGATTCAACCAAGTCTAAGTCCCTTTGCAGTACCGACTCTATTAGTACAAAAAAAATATGGTAGTTGGAGGATGTGTATGGACAGTCGTTCCATAAATAAAATTGCAATTAAATTTTGCTTCCCTATGCCGAGATTAGAAGATATGCTGGACAAGTTGTCGGGGGTACAGTTCTTCTCAAAATTAGATCCCCGGAGCGGATAT
>NW_021563055.1:0-253 GCF_001605985.2 Dendrobium catenatum
AAAAAGTTTTCAAACTTAAATTTTTGAATCCCGCTCTAAAACCACTTGAAAGTTTATTAGGAATGTTAAGCCCTATAGAACTGGCCCAAGCTAACCAAGAGGGGGGTGAATTGGTATTTTAAAAATTTCTTTTCACAAAGAATAAAAATTGCATAAACCAAAATCACACCACCAAAAAATAAATGCAAAAAAAGTGTAGAAGCAAGAAATAAGAACACATAAATTTATAGTGGTTCAGTCAACTCAACCTACG
>NW_021563056.1:0-340 GCF_001605985.2 Dendrobium catenatum
GTCCTAAGTCGGTTAATCGTTTGGATGAAAATTTATTTGTCTGGACGAAATTTTTAAAGAGGACCGATCGTCCTGGACGATTCTTTACTTCGTTTGGACGAAAATTTTCCAGCGGACCAATCGCCACGGACGATAATTTAATTTCGTTAGGACGAAAATTTTCCAGAGACCCGATCGTCCTGTACGATTTTTAATTTCGTCTGGACAAAATATTTCCAGAGAACCAGTCGCCACGGACGGTTATTTAATTTCGTCTGGACGAAAATTTTCCAGAGAGCCAATCGTCCTGGACGATAATTCATTTCGTCCTGGACGATAATTTATTTCGTCCTGGACGAAT
>NW_021563057.1:0-317 GCF_001605985.2 Dendrobium catenatum
TCGCTCTTAAAATAATTTAAAGTTCTTCAAATATTCTTGATGAATTCGACTACACGAGAAAAAAAAAAAACAAAAGAAGAAAATGATTAAGAAGTAATGCTTCCTTAAGTGCATATAGGGGTCTTCATTATAGGCCCCATGATGATCAAGAAGTTTTAGTTCATTGGTGACGAGCTCAAATATATTATTAGTAGGACCTTTAGTGTAAATATCGTATGCTTGACTTTATTCAACCGTTATAACTAATGTGACAGCCACTTGAACTAAAAGGGTGATAAAACTTTCATGTCACATTACGAAATCAACTTGATAGATCA
>NW_021563058.1:0-254 GCF_001605985.2 Dendrobium catenatum
GAACAATTATTTGGTTCGGTGAAGGGACGCTCCTCTACGTTCGGCCACCAACCATTTAGCGCCACGTAGCACGAAGAAAAGTCACCGATCCGACCCGCTGTTTTTTGGGTTCTAGCGCATGCGTTTTTTTAATTCCTTGACGAGCCGATCAACATTCCATCACCTTTTGGATATATTTTAAATATCTAGCAAATACCGAGTCGTACCTAGTTTTTTCTAGCAATACCGAGTAAATATCTAGCAATACCGAGCAA
>NW_021563059.1:0-520 GCF_001605985.2 Dendrobium catenatum
GCTGGTTGTTGCCCGTTAGAATTATGTCATCTACATAAACTAGTAGATACGTTGTGACTTCATATTTCTTGTAAATGAAGAGAGAAGGGTCTGAATGGCTTGTAGTGAATCCCAAGCTGTGAAGAACACTTGTTAGTGTCTCAAACCACTGTCTTGGAGCCTGCTTAAGACCGTAAATTGCTTTCTTCAATTTGCAAATGTAGTTTGGATAATTTTCATCTACAAAACCCATTGGTTGTTTCATGTAGATAGTGTCTGATAGTTTGCCATGCAAGAAGGCATTCGACACATCTAGTTGTTGTATGTTCCACTTGTGATGCATAGCCAATACCAGCAGAATTCGAACTGTTGTCATCTTAGCAACCGGACTGAATGTCTCATTGTAGTCCAATCCTAGTTCTTGGTGACAACCTAATGCGACCAATCTTGCTTTATAGCGAGCGACTGTTCCATCAGAGTGGTATTTCTTCTTGAATGTCCACTTACATCCAATGGGTTTGTGATCTGACGGTGGTACCAG
>NW_021563060.1:0-346 GCF_001605985.2 Dendrobium catenatum
TCTTCAAGATCTTCTTCAAATTCCTTCCTATTTTTGTTGAGCTTCTCTCTCTTCACTCACCCGAGCTTCTCTCAATATAGTCTTTTCTTCATTCTAGTGGAAGTTGTAATAAGTTAGCGGATTTATGTGCTAACTTAGCTTTGGTTTCAGATTTTTTTGGGATGACATAGCTCTAATAAAATTCCTCCTTCTTTCTCTAAATTGTTAAAGGAGGAATTTGATTGTTTGTAGTTCTTTTAAATAAAATTTGTTATTTGCATTTCCTTAAAAGAAAATAAATCTAAAAGTAAGTTAATTTAATCCAAAGCCCTCTCACTTTTTTTCATTAAACCCTCGAAATTTTATT
>NW_021563061.1:0-576 GCF_001605985.2 Dendrobium catenatum
GGATCTACAAATGCAAATTTATTGATATGTTGTACCTGCTTTTAGTACCCTTGTTCTGTCAAGCTGAGCAATATGCTCTATGATTTTTCATCCTGATGGTAAGACTCTATTTTGTGCATTGGATGAAGTTCAAAAGGTGTAATTTTCATCTTTTGTTTATAAGATTATGATGTTGTTCAAATGGGCTGCTCTTCCTTGGTTGACCTTACTATTTATGGTGAAAAGATTTTGTGATACTCTTATCATCAAAGTGATGTATTGGAGTTTGGATTTCAAATATATTCGTGTTGTGTGCTGAAATATTTACGGAGTTAGAGATATATAAAGTTTGGCATCTTAATTTTGTATGAAGATCCAACACACAAACATATAAAAAATAGGATGGTGTAGTATTCATAAGTGACGCCAAGAATTTTACGTGAAAATTTTTGAAAAGGGAAAAACCCACGAGGCATGACCCAGTTTGAATGAATCCACTTGTATTGATGGTGGATTACGAATAATTCCCCTCCTTGGAGGAGGAGGCTGGCTCAATGTATCAAATACACATTATATAGAATGCATTACATAGCAGTG
>NW_021563062.1:0-678 GCF_001605985.2 Dendrobium catenatum
TCTTTAACATAATGAAATGACAGTTGTTCTATTGATTTATATCATTTCATTTATAATATCCATTGATCTGTATCTTGTAAGTGGATAGCTGTACGAGCATTTCAACACCTCTATTTGGCAATCTTGTAAGCAGAGCAACTTTATATGAGATGGATTTTATTTGATGACCATTGATGATAAATCATTGCTAAGGAAAATATCCCATAATTTGAGCAGCTCGAATATCAGTTGAACATTCTACTAGAACGACGAGAACTTAAAAAACTGATAGAATTTATTCTATTCAAGGTGCTCTTGACATCGTTATTTATTATCTCGATGAATGAGTCGCAAATAGTTAGTTCTAAAACTTAATGTATAGCAATGATAAATAATAGGGCAAACATACATCTGCAGACATCGGAGAAAAATACACAGTGAATACATAAATAAAAATACATTAGTAAATATACAGTGGATATACAATAAATATGCAGATAAAATACACATCAATATGAAAAAAATCGCAGTTAATTTGCTGTTCGAAAAAGATACTCAAAATAAATAAAAATAACTCATAGAAATTTGAAAATTGTGCAACATAATTTTGGAAATGAAAGACAATCGATACTTGTGAGTACATAATAAATATACAATTGATACATAATTAAAAAAAAGATGCACAATAAATCCATAATA
>NW_021563063.1:0-239 GCF_001605985.2 Dendrobium catenatum
ATGGCTAGAGAGGGAGAGAATTGTGGAGAGAGGAAGGAAACGATTCCAAATCAGGATGATGACTAGGAAAATCTTATCCTCATGAATCCAATTTCATTTTATGTGAAATAAGATTCAAAATTCAAAAACTTTCCAAAAATGGAAATTCCTAATTTGGAAGTAATTTGAACTTGGAATTCAAATTAGAAAAATGATTCCAAGAGGATTGGTGGTGGGAGGATGGAGGAAGGGGGGGGGGA
>NW_021563064.1:0-583 GCF_001605985.2 Dendrobium catenatum
GTTTATTTAATTTTTGTACTCCCATGCATTTATTACCCTGAGGGTTAGTGTGAAACTCCATTTAAACCCATATAACGTAGTGATACCTTAAGGACAAAAATTAAGGACCCGTCTAGCAAAGATCGATATGAAAACTTCAACACTTAAACTTAGTGACATCTGAAACGTCCCAGAATTTTCTAGGAATTTTTAGGGCTTTTTAGACCCCTTAGTTAGTTAACCCTAATTAACTGGTTAAATAAGTCCTTGAGACCCTACAAAAATTACAATAAATATATTTTAGGTCAGAAAATTATCTATAATGCATCAAACTGACCAGGATCTGATCCTTAACCTTAGATAAATAGGGCTCCCTAGTTTGACTTTATGTTGACCCCTAATTTAACCTTAGGTGGAAATTAACATTTTGCCCCTAATAATTCATTAAAAATTATTAAAAATCCCAAATTTTCCCCAAACACTTGGGAACACTTTGTCTGGTCATTCCTGACCTTTGGGGATGATTCCAATCAGTTTGGAGCTTGTTTGGAGCAAAACAGTAAAAATGCCCCTTTATTAGGAAATTTAGAAATTCCCTTAATTA
>NW_021563065.1:0-220 GCF_001605985.2 Dendrobium catenatum
TAGATGCATATTCAATTCTTTTTGTATAGTTAAATTTATGACCTCTGTCTGTCCGTTCGCTTATGGATTAGCCACAGCCATATACACCAGTTGAATACGGAGATCTTTACCAAATATTGTAAAGATCTTTTCAGTTAATTAAGTTTCATTATTGGTGATGATCTTTGAAATAATACCAAAATTATATATTATATTCTTCTATAGGAATTGTTTCGCATTG
>NW_021563066.1:0-269 GCF_001605985.2 Dendrobium catenatum
TATATATATATATATATATATATATATAAACAATCACATTTAACTTTTTACAATTCTTTGAATGTGTACAACTTAATCAAAATATACAATCTAGACACTTTATATTTACATTTAATCATTTGATATATATTTGTATCTAGATAAATTCTACTTTGCTTTTTTACTTTTACAAACAAGTCTAAATACATTTTACATTGTTTTTTTCTTTTTACAACAAAAATGTCATAAATATAAATGCAATGCATGTATGAATATATTACAGGTATATA
>NW_021563067.1:0-335 GCF_001605985.2 Dendrobium catenatum
TTCGACCTGAATATGTTCATGCAGATATCCCTCTCCCACAGTCAAGGGGAACCCTTTGTCACAGCCAGACCTCGACCTTATTGACACAGCTAGCTCTACCCATCCTTCTCACATGGGTCGACCAACCCGCGTTCCTCCAGCCATCGCCGAGGATTTGGCTCAACCTCGCATTGATGGAATCCCGCATAATGCCCTATGTGTGATGAATTGCGACGATTGGTCCAAGAAGAGTTTCCTTTAAGAGGTGGACGACAACCACTTCACCAACGAGACTTTCAGGAGTCATCCCCCTTAACTTAAGCCATCCTTCAACACCCCATTCCTGTAGGCTTCAA
>NW_021563068.1:0-274 GCF_001605985.2 Dendrobium catenatum
AATTCTTCATTATTTTCCTTCTTCCTATAATGCAAAAGTCATTGCCATTACAAAATCTAAAGATCTGAATAATTATTCCATTGATAACTTAATTGGGTTACTCATTGCCTATGAGGAAGGAGTGAGTCAAAGACAACTTGATGTAGGTAAAAATAGAAAAGAAAAAATTTTATCCTTAAAGTCTATTGATTTTGATAGAAATCTTCTAGGCAAGATGATGATGACATTGCACTAATTACTAAGCAATCAAAAAGCTTTATAAAGAAAAAAAGTA
>NW_021563069.1:0-678 GCF_001605985.2 Dendrobium catenatum
TCCGGTGGCGATGCATTGTAGATCGTAGACGCCTTCTATTTGCTAATAGGAGTGTTGCAGATCTGGTGGTGTGCATCTTGATATAGACTCCCCCTTTCTCATTCACCGGGGGAAAGATCTTTCTGGACTTTGGAGTCAATGACTACTGATTTGGGAAGAACTCCTTTTAGGATCTTCAGTGTAGCAGACCTGTTATTTTTAGTGTTTTTGGATACCAGAGCTGTTTTCTCCCTAAGAATGGGATAAGGGAGAAACTTTGGAACACAAGGAAGTTTGGTTCTAATTTGTTCAAACATTTCCTCCCCTTTGCCAGGGGTGTCCTTTTTTCGTACATCGGCTTGCCTTTATACCCGGTGCACTGACAGCACTTGGATCACCACTATCGTAGGTGATACATGTACTTGTGTCCACAGTGGTTCATTGTACTCACAACACACACTGTTGTTATCCATAAGTGGTTTGTAGTCATTCGCAGGGATCCGCTATACTTGCTACGACCTCCTAGCGGTATTTGTAGGAGAACCCTTGCTTTTGTATCGAAACCACCTATCACCGATTTCACGTGGTTTGATTGTATTGCATTTGTTTGTAGGAAGGCGAATTCTCCATCATTGGTTTCCCGTATCGCCATCTCAATCAATAGGCATTTGTAGGGATTGTTGTAGGAGTTCGTGCATC
>NW_021563070.1:0-353 GCF_001605985.2 Dendrobium catenatum
ACCAGGGCATGGAACCATAAGGCTTTTGTAGGTCTCTGTGAGACATTTCCAATGAGCCTAAGAACACCTAATTTGGACAAGTGTGCTGGGAGATATGAATTTCCAAAGTTCCCTTGAATTTCTGGAATTATTAATTCGGCCATTACACAATCAGCGCTCCCATTACACGCGCCGCGCACTGATTGGCTGGGCAATCATTGGCGCTAACTGTTACCGGTCGGATTAACCACAGCCAATGGATGGCGGATCGGATGGCTTGGATCAGACGCGCTCCAAAACAGCGGGATCTAATCCGAGCTGTTGATCGGAATCAACGACTGAGATTTCATCTTCAACCTCCGCTCTTATCCGAG
>NW_021563071.1:0-319 GCF_001605985.2 Dendrobium catenatum
GGGGGGGGAGAGAGGGGGAGAGAGGTGGAGAGAGAGAGGGAGGGAGAGGGATAGAGAGAAGCAGAGAGAGAGGGTGAGAGAGAGTGTAAGAGAGAGAGAGAGGGAGAGAGTAAGAGAGGGAGAGAGGGAGAAAGAGAGAGAGAGAGAGAGAGAGAGAGAGAGAGAGAGAGAGAGAGAGAGAGAGAGAGAGAGCAAGGGATAAAGAGACAGATAAAGAGAGAGAGAGAAAGGGAGAGAGAGAGGGAGAAGAAGAGGGAGAGGGAGAGAGAGAGGGAGAGGGGAAGAGAGGGAGAGAGGGAGAGAGGGGGAGTGAGTAAGG
>NW_021563072.1:0-235 GCF_001605985.2 Dendrobium catenatum
AAATCCAAGCTCCACCCAAAAATCCCAAATGTCCATATCAAGTACTCAAAATTCCACCAAATACTCAAAACTCCACAAAAATCTCAAAATCCCAAAAATATTTAAAATCTGAAAAATCTATCCATCAACCCGCTTAAAGCAAAGCCCATCCACCCTCCGCAACAGTCTGCCGGGGTGGACAAATTCAAATAAACTCTACCTCACAAAGAGCCAAATGCCTAGTCGAAAATATCAC
>NW_021563073.1:0-213 GCF_001605985.2 Dendrobium catenatum
TGACTATTTTTCTTTCAAGTTGGATGGTTGAAGTGGATGAATGCTTCGGGCTTGTTGTGTGATAGAAAAGTACCCCTCAAACTTAAGGGAAAATTTTATAAGATGGCCGTGAGGCCTGCAATGCTTTATGGTGCCGAATGTTGGCCATTAAAAGAGAAGCATAATACTAAGTTAAATTTGGCAGAGATGAGGATGCTCAGGTGGATGAGTGGC
>NW_021563074.1:0-222 GCF_001605985.2 Dendrobium catenatum
TTTGCATATTAAATTCTCCTAGAACTTTGAATGAATTAATTCGGTTAATCTCTATTGCAACTCTTTGGCCTAAGCAAGTTAACGTTTCTAATTCTTAACCCTATCTTGAATGATCGACATAAATTTATAATATCAAACTTAAACAATTCTCTTTTAAATTTCTAATTGCAACTCCTAGTGGTATTACATCATATTTGGTATCAGAGCATGGCTAGCATGCTT
>NW_021563075.1:0-298 GCF_001605985.2 Dendrobium catenatum
TTGGAACCAGCTCAAGATTGGGTAGACGAGGTCTGTGCCAGTTTGTAAACTTTTTCCTTTCTTGAGTCTGTTGTATTTGGTGTGGCATCTAATGGTTTGTAACTTGGAAGATTTTCTGTTAAGCCCTAAAAGATTTATATTTTTGGTAACTTCATCCGGGACGATATTTATATCATCTTGGATGATCTGATAAAGTAGAAACCCTAATTAGGGCATCCTCATTAAAGCAATCGTGATTATGCAAACCACATCGTCCTGGATGATTTTGTATCAGCCAGGATGATAGGCTCAATTCAGC
>NW_021563076.1:0-201 GCF_001605985.2 Dendrobium catenatum
CCTTAGGTGGACGCCCACTGACATAGCATCGACTCGAGCCTATCACTCAAATCGAATCTAAATCAATTCAATCCAATTTCAATTCAACTCCCAACTGAACTCAAATTGACTCAATCAATTGAAATCAAATTTAATTTGATAAATTTGATTTAGATATATATATATAAAATCATTTATCCAAAATCTCTTAAAAATTAAATT
>NW_021563077.1:0-242 GCF_001605985.2 Dendrobium catenatum
GCATGACCATATTGTATATCGATTTGGCGTACCCCGCAGAATCATATCCGACAATGGGTCCGCATTCAAGTCTATGAAAATCAATAGTTTTGTAAGACGCCATAACATTGATTGGATATACTCGACGATCTATTACCCCCAGGAAAATAGATTGGCCGAGGCCTTCAATAAAACTTTGGTACAAATCATTAAGAAGACCCTTAGTGGTAGCAAATGACAATGGGATGAGTGGTTGGTGGAAG